>NW_015113713.1:0-39222 GCF_001443285.1 Poecilia latipinna | reverse complement strand
TTTTTCATATCCCGTGAATATTGGTCGGGACATGTCCCTACCGTCCCTACCCAAACCTACGCCCATGTTGTGGACTCTTCATAGAGGCCGATGCCCTCAGTGAACTGCATGGCTGCATCAATTTTGAACAAAATGAAAGAAAAGGACAAATAAACCATGCACAATTTGGGTCACTGTTTATCCAGTAATGCTGGACCAAATTGCAACACATCTTTTTTATTTATTTATTTATTTTTACATAGTTTATTACCTTAAATAATGTCACATGTCTTTTTAAAGTGCCTCATCTCACGCACGCTCTTTTTCCTCTCAGCTCACCAAGACGCTTCCTTAAATAAGAGCGCTCTATTGACGGTTTTTTTTTTTTCTCGACATGCTGCCACCCACGATGCTGTCATCTTGAGTGGAGCTCCAGCCTTGAGTTATTACCAGAGGTACCAGAGCTGTCTGCAGCCACAACCTGATCTCCGCTGCTTCCTGCGCAAAGATCATGTGAACAGACGGATCAGCAGGCCGCTGCCATGCTCATCTTGTCACAAATGAATATTTACCTCAGACTCCTCTGGAGAGGTGGCGGCATGATGCAACCGCATCTTTGATGCCGGGGTGTGCCAGTGCATCCGGTGATTTATATTAGTGACGATCCAATTGTCCAAAGCTCCTAATTTCCAGACCCTGTGCTCGGACCACATGGATGAATTAGCCCGAACCCGGCTCGGTGATCTGATCGCTCCAGGTAGTCGCTCCTGTTTTATGGAGAAACCATTACTGAAAAGGTTTATTTCATTTACACAGGAATATCGAGGCTAATCTGCGTCAGTCATCATATACGTCACAACAGAAGTCATCTTCCACTAAATGTAGATAGCCTATTAATGAAAGCACTTGTAATTGTTTTTTTTCCCATGAGTCGATCAGGAGGATAAAACATTGCTAAGGCGCAGCGGGAACCATGTCTGCCATAAGATCAATTATGTAGAACAAATCATTTAAATGGTGAGTTGTTTTACAGAGCAACATGTTTACTGTAGGAGACACGAGTAAGAGTTTGGAGCTTTGAACCTGTGTTTTATCTTGGTTTTGTGCAATAGACCAACATTAAGCAGCACATATTAGAGAAGTGGAACAATTATTCATGCAAACCATAAATCTGGTCAACAAAGAAGAAAAATGAAAGAAGAAATAAAGAAAATGAAAGAGTGGCAAGAAGAAAGAAATCCATTTTCAGGGTAAGCCACATGGAGGACAACTGGAAACTGGAAGGCGTTCTGACCAAAATCCAGCCGAAAATGTAACACCTTGTTCACCACAGACAGGGCAGCCGGTAAGGGCTAATGGAGGATATATATGCTGGTCAATCACGGAGGAAAACAAAAGACTAAACAGAGGTGTGGAGGTTCGCCCTCCAACAGGATAACAACTCAAAGCACACAGCCAGAGCTACATCAGGATATTTAAGATGTGCTAAAATAGCTCAAAGTCCAGACCTCTTTTAGCTTGCAGCAGGATGTAGCATTTAATGTCGGTAAAGCTCTCCACCTTTTCTGCCTGAGCTTGTCGCATTCTGCAGAGAAGAGTGAGACTTCGGTTTCTGTATGTGCGATAGACATGCCCACCAAAGGCTTGCAGTGAATGCTTCCTCTATAAAACGTCTGATGACTCAGGGTGGGCTAATGCACGACACCTTTCTGGTTTTGGAATATATTAGCTTTTGAAAACCTTCTTTTCATTTCGCTGGTTTATCAAATGAAATCTCAGTGAAGATCTTATGGTTATGGTGAGAGTCCAAGGGGTGTCAGTACCTTTTGCTTTATGCTAATTCTGACTTTTCATCTACATTTTCAGTGAAGTAATCCACCCACAGGTGTTAGATCTCATAGTTTATCGTTTTTATTCAGCTTTAAGTTAAAATTTTTAGTTAAGTTGTGCTGCTGCTGTTTCCAGGTAGATAAATCAGCTGTTTAATAATCAGGTGCTTTATTTTGCTCAGTATATTTGCACCAGACGAAGCTGACTTCCTAAGGTGGAGGTACTCTACCGAGACGCACACCTACAGCCCTGGCCTGCAGAAGCTGCAACGTGGCGTCATTTCAAACAGGAAACGAACCTGCTATCACAGAAACCATCAAGTTTCCCACGTCTTACAAAAGACAAAGTGAGAATAGATGTGTGACCTGATTTCCTCCCCTTTTTCCATTTGATCTTCAGAAGAAAATTAGACCTGAATACTTCTCAAACTAAACAATTATCTAATTCTGATGATATATTGCAGTCTTTACAAGACGACGAATGTGCTTACCTTATTTCCAAAGATCTTTGAGATCTTTCAACGTGAGTTAAGGAGGGAATGTAGTTATTCTTAATAAAATTTAAAAGCAAAAATAAATTATAGCAACGCACAGTAAGCTTACACAGAGCGAAAATGAAAAAAAGGAGCTCTTTTTGTGCAACGTCAAATGATCAACTTGATATGAAAATCCTCAACCTTCACTCGTTTCATTACGCAAAATCAACAAAACTTGTTTAAAGGTAGAGTTCAGTTTTATATTTATTTGATTCAAAAATACTTTATTAATCCCAAAGGGAAATGAAATGTTGTTGTGGCTCCTTAATTCACATTCTTCAAAGAGTTATTGAAGATGTTGGTGATTGTTGGCAGGAAAGACTGTTGTAGCAGTCTGTGATACAGCGAATCTGAAGAAGCCTCTGACTGAAGCCTCTGTTTTCTCAAGACAGTCTCGTGGAAAGGTTGTCCATAACTTTCTTGACTTTGCGTAATCATCTCCAGAGGTTCCATAGTCGTCCAAAGAACTATCAAGAACCTTGAAGGATCTAAGCTTCCTCAAGAAGTCCAATCTCCTCTTATAGACGGCTTCACTGCTGCCTCACCAGTCTGTTGTCCAGGTGAATACAGAGGTATTTTTATTCTTCAACCACCTCCACTTCTTCTTTCTCTCATGACGGAAATAGGATTTGATCCAACTCTGTTCCTCCTGAAATCAACAATCATCTCCTTTGTTCACAATGAGACGATTGTTCGCCTTACCGTCACTATGACTTAGAGTGCTTTAGATAAGATGCCAGAGAAAGTGCTGGACTGACCTGCATTGTGACAAGATAATCAGCTGTCTACGCTATGTGATATAAGATTGAGATGCCTTTTCACTCCTCTAGATGTTGGGAAAATGAGTAGACAAGAAAGCGGGAAAGGTTAATTCTTGCTATTATTAAGCTGTTTCGTTGCATGTTGTTACATTTAGATGAATGGTTTATTCTACTGGACTGTTCTGATATCAAACCTCCTGACCTACTATAGCAAAAAGTGCTAAAGCCGCCTACTCTTCTTCTTCTTTTCCAGTGAGTTAGCCAGAAATGTCAGCACATTTGTCAGTCATATCACAGCTATTGAACATTTAGCCCCAAGGCAAAGTGCTGCTTGAAAAAGAAACCTTCAAACCTTGGCATCCACAGAGGAGTCAGAAGCTGCGAAGGCCTCTCAGTATGACTCAGAGGAAGCGCTTGCCTGGTCAGCATGATACTTCACAGCAGGACAATATGGGGGCTGCAGCCAATACAGTCACACCACCAGATAAAAACAACAGGATTTTATTACTTCCTGCGACTGCTTCTGTCGCTTCCAATGCATTCAGTGTGGTACAACACTATGAATCAACAGTGGACAATAAAATGAATCAATCAATCAGGACTGTGTAGTGGTAGTAGAGTCTTTGCTTGATTGTGGGCTTAGTTATTTGGAAGTCTGTTCTGTGGTAATACACAGCCAAACCGCACTCACAACCACTGTCATTTGAGTGAAGCAACAGTCGTCTGATTGCAACAGCAGGAAAAAGTCACACTTCGACTTCTCCTCAGTTACGTGTGAAACACGTAACATGTGAAAAGCATGTTTTATTTTATGTGGGGAACATTTTCCCACATGCGTTTCACATGGCGCGACCCAGTATAATTTCCTCGTATGAAACAAGGCAGAAGATGTTTCACATGTGGGACATGTAGTTTCATCATGTGCAGCACATGCAGAAAGGTGAAAAGGCTTTGCTTCCTCAAGCACACAGCAAATCAAGGTGTGCTCTGATTGCTTGATCTCATATGTGACTGTCAGATGTGTTGTTTTCCACAAGAAAACTCACTTTTTAAAGACTCCAGATCCCAAAGTAAAAAAAAAAAAAAAAAAATCTCATCCAGCATTTCTAAGTGAGTCAGAATAGGAAGGATTGAAAACGTTTCCTGACAGCGATCAAAATTCACGGAAGAGCCGAAACCTTTTCAGTCGCTGTGTGCTGCGGGTTTGTAACATGAGAACTATTTGTAGCTATTGTAGATGAAGTAGATTTTATTTATTTTAGTGAATTAACTTACTGTACTTCAGATGAATGCCTAATGAGAAGTTTGTAAGGGTTAAAGTCTCATGACTCAAAGGTTTGCTTTTACTGGAGACCCTCACCCACATCTGTTGTTCTGTGTTTTAAGTTTGACAGAGCAAAAGCAAACTGTCCTTTTCTAACTAAGCTTGAATCAGCTCATTACTAAATCCTGTAATGAGTAAAGAGGTTGAATGTCTCACATAATTTGGGGAAAAAAATGAGAAGGTTCAAGACATCTAAGACTAAGTGAGACATTTTCCACACATTTTCTCTGTTTTGGTCACGATCTTTCTTCTTTCTTGTGTTTGATCTCGAGTTCCAGTTATGGGTTTTGCCATCGTCCTTCTGTGTCATTATGTAAATTCACAGCAAATATCTTGAGGTTGGTAAGAAAACATTTATAAATCAGGACTTGGGAAAAAAAAATCTTTTACACTCAAAATTCACCTTTTTTTCCCCCATTGTGGAGACTGATTTGATGGTACACCAGATTAGCCAGAAGGTCAGTGACCTACAACCTGCGCACTGAACAGTGGGAGGGAAAGGAGTCATGCAGAGAGGAAGTGCATATGCAAATATCACTGTTTTTTTTTTTTTTTTTTTTCAAAAAAAGAAAAAAAGATGGCATAAAAACAACTTTCTAAAGTTACTACACATATTTCATGTAAATTCTAGATATCTACAGATTTAAATTTCCACTTTGTACATTTCAATAACAATAATTTCTCCGGTGGTCAGGATGCAACTGCTGAACCTGCAGAAACCAGAAATGTTTAGGAAGATGGACGGGTGGAAGACTTTATGAGTATAACTTCAGACCCAAGAGGAAATGAAGTCTGCAAAGAAAAATATTTTCTTTCATACTTTATGGAAGCAGTGGTGCAAACAGACCGAGTGTAAACAGCATCAAAAGTGTTGCACGATAAAGAAAGACACACAGATTTGATTTTTCCATTTATTATCAAGAGGAGTTTAAGTACTGAAGGATATAAACACAAACTGCAAGGGAGATTATCGTAATAAAATGTTTACATTAATAGCACCCAAATAAACTAAAGCTAACATCATAAAATCTTTCTTTACGTTGATGACTGTGTTTTTGTTTAACGGTTTCATATTTAACAGAACTACTGATTTCAAGCCAAATTAGATTTAATGTTAATATAATAATATCTATTAGACGTTGATGGCTATAATCCAATATGCAGAATAAATATTGATAGGATGCCTCACTCAAATCTCATCAATAAAAAAATAAAAAGACAGAAAACCACGTAATTATGCAACACAATAAGTCAAAAATGAGTGCAAAGTAAAAAACCAACTTATTGAGGAAAACAGCAGTAAAATCTCTTCAATACTTAAGAGGTAAAACATTTCGAGGTATGATGGTTCACATATGCATTTCTGTAGTTTAGACTGAAATATGTAAACAACCAGGCGTGATGCATCTTTAGCTACGTTCCAGTTTCTTAAAATTCATAAACAAATTCGTAGAAGAGTTGATGTCTGTGAGACGGCGAAGGCACAGAGAAGCACACACGTTCAGGTTTACTTCAGCAACTATTTGGCGCAACATTTAATCGACGATTCGTCCTTAATGATGTTGACTGAATGTTATTGAACCTTGTCTGACTCTATGAATGCTATCTTCCCATCATAAACAATTTTTCTCACTGCATCAGAGAGAATAAATCAAACATTTCACCTTTTCAGTCTTTTTAAAATCTCCCTTTCTTTAGATAAACATTAAAATGTTTGATTAAAAAAAATGTGTTGAAACAAGTTTACAAAAAATAATCACCTTTACTTTTAAATCCACAGTTTGTCTAAAATGACATATTAACAAGAAAACCATTACTGACAAAACAACAATTATCTACTGCATAAAACATAATTACACATAAGAGAAAAACAATCACAAATGATTGAAATATATGCAACTTCTTCTAAATATAATACATACATGGTGGCATTTCTTCTGTTTCTGTAATGTAATTTGTTGAAAGAAGTTTGCTATAAATGAAGAACAACAAAAGCAAATCTAATACGATTCACCCTTTTGCACACACAGCACACTCACATGTATTTACACACCAGTAAAGCACAAAGAGGGAATCTATCATCTATAATTATGAAATAAACAATAAATACCTTCATTCAGAATGTATCAATGCTGGGTTAATTTCAGATATCATGTTTTATAACGTTCCACTGGAAAATAAGATGTTTTTTAAATTTTCATCTGGAGTACTGGAAGCATTTTACGTTAAAGACGCCACTAAAAAGTTCTGATGTTTGCAACCAGCTTAGTTTCCATCCATGAAGGTTGGTTGATTGGCTGCAGCGGGTCCTCAAAAACCAAAACCATTAAGCTAATCATCAACTCCACCTGACTCCTCTTCCTCACTCATAATACTCCGTTGCCCTGTTCTGTACCTGCCTTGCATTTCAGCGGCTTACATCGCCTAGTTTTGATTAAATAACGCTAAACCTTTGACTTTATTTGCATCTATTAGTGTAAAATACATACTCTGCAGCTCTGAGCCAATAATAATGTTACCTAATCATTATCTGACATGATGTGCAGAAGCTCTGTCTGCGCTGGTGAAGATTTGCTATTCGGTGTACCAAACACTGGAAGTGGCGCCAGCTAGAGGAGGCTCTGACTTATTTCTTTTTGAGTATTTCTGCTTATTTGACCACTCAGGAACAATTTATGGACAGCGAATCAGACTTTCATCTCTAGATGGTCAGGGCGTTATCAGGCACTGAAGAAAAAGAACAAGACAGTGAAATCTCAGCAAAGGCAACATACTCTGTGCTTATGCAGCAGCACACTAATATTTACATCCTTCATCTGGATGGAAGAATAAGAAACAGTGTGACAGCAGCTTGAGGGAGGAGATTATGGATTCAGAAACATTTCACTTTAATATTGTGTCTGGGCAGAATGATGTTGGGTTACATCTTCCCAACTGGCACAGAAAAGATCGTAAAGGTGTCCAGCTTAACTCCATTTCTTTCGTGTTGTTATTTAAAAATTTTATTACATTGATATTCTGGTGATTTCCCCCACTTTTACCATTGTGCTAAAACTTCTTACACATACTTTACACACATCTGGGTCCTTAACCTTTAAAGATTTATAGCTAAATTTCACCATCATCTAGTGGTCAATAAACAGTTTTTATGTAACTTTAAATTTTGAACTTTTGTGCTAAACAGATCACTCTAAACCTCACTGTGGTGGTCAGAATGAAAAGTCTTCAGTTTTTTGTATGTTACAGTAAAACAAAAACTATATATGTTTTCAATTTTAACAAAAAAATGTACACAAGTCTTATTTACTGGCTTATGCAGCAATGTCATCTTAACAGTTCAACATCTCATTTCATAATGGCTTTAATCTCTAAGACAGGATGCTAATTATACAGCTTTAGTCTTAAATATGATACAGTAGAGGCAGGCCTTTCTTTACAATGTTATGTAGAGAAGAACGATTTCTATATTTACACATTTCCCTTGCATGCTACCGTCCAAGGTGGCACTAATTCCTCCTCTTTATCTTCCACTGACGAATCCTAACCAGACACCCAGCTGTGCGAGGTGCTCTTCACTCTCTGGGGAAATCCAGCTGCAGGGTCGAAATTAAAGTCTAGTGCCCCGCCGTCCATCAGGGTGTCATGGAGGACCGACTCCAGGTCACATTCCAGCCTCTCGATGGGCATGTTGTCCAGGTCGCTGGGTAGCCGCTCCTGATGATGGCTGTGAGGGTGAACCAAGTTCAGTTCCTTGTAGCTGTTGGTGTAGTTCGCTGGAAAGTTGTTAGTGTGTGCAAGATGTCCTTGCGGAGGCTGCATGCAAGTTCTCAGCCTGTTCAGTCGTTGCGGAGCCCCTGAGACAGTAGTCAGGCTAGCCAAGGGTATCATGTTGCAACTATTCAAGTCTCTTGAGGGAGCAGGACCTTGGCTATGTATAGATTGTGGGTTTACGTGTAGACCTGGGTGACTCTGAGGAGGGGTAATTATTTTAATACCAGGATGACTCGCTATATGGTTGTGACTGCTGTAAGCGGACATGACACTACTTACCCTCCCAGTGTCAGACACCCGTCTGTCACTGGGAGGCATAATGTCTCTACTGGAGCCTGCGTCAGCGGTCAGTAGCTCTTTGAGGAGTCCTGCTGGAGAGATGTACTGGTTCTCATAACCTCCAAAGCCAGGCTTGTTCTCCGGAAGTGTCTGCATGGGAACAGGCGACAGAGAGTTCAGCCTCACCTGGCTGTACATGCACTTACTGTAGTCCTGGCTCAGGCCAGGAGAGCCATAGGAGCCGCTCTGAAGCCTGGCGGTGTTCGGGGAACGCGGCGAGTCCGAGCCGTGCTGGAGGGGTTTAGGGGACAGCAGGTGGAGGTTATCCAGCAAGCTCTCCATGACCCTTTCTGAGCCGTGTTGGCCCAAGGATCCAGACACCTCGGAGAGGCTGGGAAGGCTGGAGGTTATCTTGGTCCCAGACGCGGCGGGGAACAGCATGTGTCCGTCAGACTCCACAAGATCCTCCTGCTCAGAGGGAAACGGAGAACGACGTCCACTCAGAGTGCTGGCGTCGGAGCTGGTGCGGGTTCTGAAAGAGCTCCAGGCTTCAAAGTCCTCGTTGTTGTGGGAGTTTGGGCTTCCCAGCCAATTGGAGTACTGGGAGCCTGGGCTGCTTCCTTCCCCCTCCACGCCTTCCTGTAAAGACATCTGAGGACAGAAAAACGCATGAAAACCTCCCACCGGCCGTCTTAATAACCGAGCTATGCTGTTTGTCAAAAACCTCATACCTTTTTCTTTGTGGCTCTTCCTTTACTCTTGACAAATTTGTTGTTGTTGTCCATGGAGACGGCTCTGCGTCGAGGCGACTTTCCGTTCTTTCCTCCTTCAGGATTCAGCATCCACCAGGAGCTTTTCCCCGTCCCTTCATTCTGGATGCGCACGAAGCGGCTGTGCAGCGACAGATTGTGTCGGATGGAGTTCTGGATAGAAAAAATATGAAGATCATGGAAATTATTGACTGATGTAAAGAAATTGATATTCAGTTTTTGGTCAAAGAGTGAGAAACTGCCTGTCTAAATGACGTCTTTATTTTCTTTGGAGGATGATAAAGCATTTTTGAAGTGCCTACTGCTGCAACGTGAAACACATAAAATTTGTCATGAAAAGGAGAAGTTGGTGGAAGACATGATGATCGAAGCAAAAAAGAACAAAAATCAACATAACACTGAATGACAACAGACTGCTGATTCACAGCTAAAGAAAATAATTTCCTCCACATATTGCTGACATCTCATGTTTCATCGTGGGAATATGTTAGGCTTTATACGATTAATTTTCGCCACACATTTTAAGCTTCCAAGCTTGAAAATGCATCATCTGGCCAGAGCACCTTCATCAATATGTTTGCTCTGCCCCGAATTAGCTTGAGCCAAATTGCAAAAGACATTTTATGACTTCTTTTCGACAATGGCTTTCTTCCTATACTGCTCCAGACGCCTACTCATGACTTTCATCAGTTTTGTGACTTGGTTGCAGTGGATTACATTAAGGAGCAATCGGCTTAATACAAATGCACACCACACGTTTCTGATTTTTGACAATAAAACATTTTCTGTCTTTTCCCTCCCATTTCATGATTATGAGCTTCTTCCGATGGTTTAATCATATGTTTGTTTTACACGTCTTATCCCTCACTTCTATCTTCTGCTGTAAATTGGAAAAAGGAAGCTAATTTTAAGCTCAGAATACAAATCACATATCATATTTGTCAAACTTTGACAGGTAAGGCACGAATTCGGACTAGTCTGGAACAACTATGTCTCTTTCTTTGTATGTGGTCACGTTTGTCTTTGTCATTGCATGTGCACAACTGAAGCCAACATTCAAATCCTTTTCTCTAATGTTATGTTAGGAGCCCTGAAAATGACTCAGATGATCCTCCTGTGGCAAAACTCAGTAAGTGAGTTGAAAGAGAGAAAGACAAGCAGCACGGCCCTCTGTAGACAAAATAGGGTCCCGATATGAAATCTTGACGCACTGGACGGTGGGTGCAATGAAAGACTAACATACAACACAACATGTACCAGCAGGGAATTTCCCCTAAAATAACCATGTGAGCCTTTACGAAAGCCAGATGTCCTCAACCACAGCGTTCAGCAGGGATGCAAAAAGAATGGAGATAAAGTCGAAACTACAGGCAGATTATTTGAATCTTGGTCCTGCATGAGGTTTCTGTCAACTTAATGACCCACATCTGCTGATTTAAACAAAAAAAAACTTATGTGTTTGCAAAATATCAAACCTTTGTTTAAACATTGTTAAACTCAGACTAATCCCCGAAGAGCAGCGTTCAACGTCGACCTACACTTTCACCTACAGAGGATTAGGCACAATGGGGATTTCTACAGAGTGAGGAGAGGTTACAGAGTTCGTAGCGAAGATGGTGAGGGAGGGTGAAAAATACACAGAATGTTTTCAGCCTGCAGAAGTGGGGTCACTGAGTTCGTTGTGCTGAACATGAGCTCCTCGGCCCCGCGCTGACTGAGACGTGCAAACAGGTTGCATGGAAAAGCCG
The DNA here is from genome assembly GCF_001443285.1 of Poecilia latipinna. Classification (NCBI taxonomy): domain Eukaryota; kingdom Metazoa; phylum Chordata; class Actinopteri; order Cyprinodontiformes; family Poeciliidae; genus Poecilia; species Poecilia latipinna. Next base: position 28,225 of record NW_015113713.1, on the reverse strand, counting down.
CAGAAAGGAGGAGAGAGGTCCGAAGTGTGGCGCGCTGACCTGTTTTGTGACTCACCGTGACAGCCCCGACGACCCCACCCCTTCTCTTCCACTGACTCCTTTTTTTAAAAAAAATAAGGCTTCCTGTGTCAGAGGACATCCTGCACATGGAGGCTGAACGCACACCAAAGGTGGAGCTCTCGCTTTCTGAACGGCCACAAAACACAGAGCTAATTCTGACGTTTGTTCGGTCTATTCGTGACCTTTTCTCCATTTTTTTTCCCCTTTTTAGATGAGCTCAATCTGCAACTGAAGACAGGAAATGAGTCATTATTGGAGAACCTGAGATCTCAGCAGCTTGCAGCACAGAGTCAGTCTGCACATTAACTTTTATTCCATCGACCAGGAGGCATGTCTTGCTGAACCAGGGCTGAGATCTGTGGCCCCGGTAGGTCTGCATGACTGCACACCTCAGAGGGGCTCCCTTGGCCATGGATAATCCTCGTCCTTGACAGACCTCACCTCAGCCCTTTGAGAACAAAAGACATCCTCACTGCTCCACTAATTCAGGAGCGTCGCACACAAATTATGAAACCTGACCTGAGGTGGCCTGCCTCATTGTTGCTACGCATCTCTTTAATCATGTGGGCCTCATTTTAATGGACTTTGAGATATGCACCGTTCCCAGAGCGGAATATTTACCTGAATGAACGTCAAGTTTGTCTCATTAGAGCTTTAAATTCCAACCTGATTTATTTAGATTTTATGTGACAGACCAACAGGAAGCAAAGGAAAAAGGCAACCCAGTTTGAATAACAAATTAAAATCTGAAAAGTGTGGTCTCTGTATGTGTTCCTGCCTCCTTTACTCTGTTTACCCTTAAATAAAAAACTGTGCAGCCAACTCCCTTTATGTTTTAAATCATGTCGTAGACACAACTAGAAGGAAGAAGTCACCATGGTGACCTGAGACCAAAATGTAACTTTTTGGCCAAATATAAAATGGGACTGTGCTAAAATATTAAAACTGCACATCAGCTTTAAAATCCTCATCACAACTATAAAACACGGTGGAGGCAGAATGATGCTATAGAGATGCTTTTCTTGAGTAGGGGCAGATGGTTTGAGTTGAAGGGAAGTTGGATGGAGACAACTGCTGGGCAATCTTGGGAAAAGACTCATTAGAGGCTTCAAAGGCCCAGTGGTTTGGATCCACGTACATTTATGTGTTAGAATGATCCAGTCAAAGTCCAGCCCTATTTCCAATTAAAAATCTGTGCAAATATGTAAGATTTCTATTCAGTTTCTCCTGAGGAACTGCCCAAAGTTAAGTTATCATTGTAATTCTCCAGTTGTGCAAACTACTCAAAGGAGTTTCAGTTTTAGCTTCAGCAAAAGGTAGAGATAGAAAGTGTTCTTTAGTTTGGGGATAACTACTAATTTATTCCATATTTTCATATTTTTATTTGCATATTGATCATTTCAAACTATTTTTTATTTTTACTTTCAATTTCAGTCCCAGAGCTCTTTCACCTCAAAGCCACCCAATTACCCCTGCATCATCTGCAATCAGATATTGTCGAGTGGAGCTGCGGCGGCTGCTCCTGCATGAAAGGACTCCTCACGCTGGACTTCAAAACAATTGAAGTGACACAGCTGCTGTTTCTTGTGTAGCGAAGCATGAGGCTTACAGTAACGGTCGCAGGATAAATACACAAACAGGGCCCAGTTGCAGCAACAGGTGCAACCACAGTGAAAGTGGCCTCACTTGCAATTAATTCAAAAATGCTGCAGAACACCAGAACCAAACCACAGACAGGACAGAGGAGCTCTCAGGGGATGGACTGCTGGAGAGCTGCAGCCTCACAAATTAGGAAGTTGGTTTTGTGTATATGATGGGGGCTTTTACTTAATTACTCATAACAACACAAAACAGCTGAAATTTTCTGTAGCTACATAGCTACAGAAGATAGCTAGCTAGCTATTTTCTACACAGAGCTATAGAACTAGCTATTTAGCTAGCTACAGAAAATAGTTAGTTGGCTATTTTCTACACAGAACTATAGAGCTAGCTATTTAGCTAGCTACAGAAAATAGTTAGCTGGCTATTTTCTTCAGCTGTTGTTATGAATCTATACATATATAGATATAGATATATATAGGCCTGACACGATAAGTAATTTTGTTGGACAATAAATTTCCCCACAAGTTATTGTGATAAATCATAACATTGTTGTGAGACAATTTATTATAATGTTATTATAATAATGAAAACATTTTCAAAGATCAATACACTTCACATTCTTATGAATCTTTAACACTGGAAAGCATTTAAGTGTCCAAAACAACAGAACCAGCAAATAAAATGAATTATGACAAACAAAGCTGAACTTCAAAAAAAGGGCACCAGACTGAAGATTTTTGCCATCTAGTTTTTGGTAGAAAAACTAGATGGCAAGAGAGAAAAGAAAAAAACTATAAATCACGTAAATGGGACTTATTGAGCTAGTTTTAATTTATCATGTGATTAGTTAATTTACTGCTCATTGCAACAGGCCTTGTCATATAGATATAGGTAGCTAACTAGCTGGCTATCGAGCTAAGACAAACGAAAATGAAGTTGTGCCACTTCCCTTTTACTTTAAGCTCAGGCAGCTGATTGACTATCAAGCCTTTTTTTTCTATTCTTTATTGTCTTATGTCAACAATGCGTGCATCATGTACTTTCCAGCTTTTGACCAAAAACTGTATATCAGCAGATCTAGAAAATGAGGAAATTGTGAACAATTGTTCATGTTTCAAATGCAAAGTGCCGGTGAATTAATGAAGTAGAGAAGTAGACTGTATTCAGAACTTTATGTGTTGATAGGGAAAGTTGGTAGGGACTAAGATGTTACGGATACAGCAACAATTGCCTGTAACTGTAAAATTGATGCTTGACTGTGTGGAGATCCTCATTTCTGGTGAAGGAATCAAGAAATTACCTAAAGAGGATTGTTTGAGAACACAATGTGGCCAAAAGATCTCAAAATGTCACACAGTATGCTCCACTCAAAAGAAACTCACAGAGACCAATGTCATTGACATGCATGTGTCTGGAAAGGGTTAGAAAGCCATTTATTTTCTGAAGCTAATGTAAACTGCAGTGAGTCCCACAAATATAGACAATATGGAGCAGCGAGGAACATTCCCAGGAGGTCTACCAGCATGACTGCAAGAACTGCAGGTCTAACTTGCCTCAGTTAAGATCAGCGTTCTTGATCCAGCAGTAACAAAGAGATTGAAAAGAAAAAACATCCATGACGGACGTAAAGGCTATTTGTCAAAACCATCGTATTGAATCCTAATACTTTTGCGACAACATCTGGCGCTGCTTTGCGTACCTGGACGACTCGCTGTAGCTGATGGAACGATGAATACGGCTCTCTACCAGTTAAACAATGACCGACCATCAGAATCGTGATCTGTTCACTTGGGTTAAGCGGAAGGAAAATGGTCCAAGGTCCACTTCTAAATGCCTCAAAAAGAACAAAATGATGGTTTGGGCATGGCCTAGTCAAAGTCCTGGCCTGGCGCTCCACACTGCACATTTTGTAGTTATTTTTGTGTATCTTTGTCTGATATTAAAATTTGTGATCATCTAAAAGATGTAAAAAAAAAAGAAAAAAGAAAGAAATCTGTAGGGGGAAAAAAACACTTTTTTTTACACCACTGCATATTTTTGACGTGATAATTTTTTTTTATGACACGTTGCATAAACAAACCCCTCGGACCAAAAAAATTTAAATAAATCTAATTTGTAAAAAAAGTTGCTGTTTCTCGTCAGTACTCTGTTTATTTAAGGTAGAAATGTGCTGAATCACAGCCATCTTGTAGCATGTACCAGCCACTACAAAGCTTCCAGAAATCTAACGTAAATAAAGGAATAGTACAGCACAAAACGTGATGATTACAGTGAAAGGACAAGCCACTTCCTGACACCGTCTTCCTGTGCACCCCACCCCCCTTTCTCCTCTGACCCCGGATGCTTAAGCGTGGGACCTGAGTTTTCTGTTACAGGGCGGTAAAAAAAAAAAGCCTGCTGAAGTGAGAGAGCACTGCAGCCTTCTGACAACTCCACGGACAAAAGCAGACTGCTTCATTAACACCAAGCATCGAAAGGAGGGACCCGTTTCCTCAGACGAATGGTATGAAAGAACAAAGCGCTTTGTATTCTCAGTTCAACTTCTGATAAAGAAAAACCAGACAAAGGAGATCTTCTTTAAGACATGACCACAATCCTGGTAACAATGGGCAACAAAACCCAAACAACTTTTGGATCCATGATTCTTTTTTCGCAGTGCATTTAAGGCCAAGTTTGTTTTGCTAAACAAAGAGAATACAGTGCGGGATTATTATCCCGTACAGGCTGGAGGACAATGCAAAGATCCACATACCACAGATTCCTCTGATTCACACGTGTAGACAGTGAGTTTGGTCAACCAGTCAGCTGACTCCTCCTTTTTCTCATCCCAAGTTAAACTCACTCCTCTTTAAAAGTCTTAAAGAGCTGTTCTTATCTCTTTTTTTAAATCTGTTTATGTTGCTGATATAGTTTTGTTGGTGGTCTTAAGAAGGGTTTTATGAGACAGACCAACACAAAGTAGTGCAGAAGTAGTTTCATTATGTGGTGGAAGGGGAAAAAAAGTGAATCACTTGCAAACTTTTTTAAAAATAAAAATCTGCTGTGTGCGACTTTGGTGTGAAAAAGGTGAATCTGCACCTCAGTGTCTTTTACAGCCTGCAACAGTTTTTCCTTCCATCTATCCATTAACTCTGACTACCTTCCCCACAGCATGATGCAACCACTACCATAACTCATGGTGCAGTTGGGTGGTGCTGTCTCTCATCATGTTCCTGGTCTAATCTGACCAGAGAACCTTCTTCCAAATGTTTGCTTTGTCCTCATGGTAAACTGAAAATAAGACTTCTTATGGTTTTCTTTGGACAATGGCTGACCTTCTGCGTTAAAAGATATTGGCCTTTCAACAACAGATTGTCCCACCTAATGGATAGAAGAGCGCTCCATTAACACGTAGAATATTGTTTTATATCATAACCCAGCCTTGAACGTCTCTGGACTCTACTTACTACTTGGCTGACCTCTGAAGGCAATGCAGGGTTTCCCTCAGTGTATTATGAGCCTGGCGGGCCACCAGGCTTTACTTGTGCCCCCACGAGGCAAAGCATTGCTTACTTATTTAATATTTTTTTTTTATGTTTGCATTTTTAAAACTTTATAGTTGTTGTTCAGATATTAATCTTCCAATCTTCCATTTACACATAATTATCAAGTGATATTTTCAAGTCTCTTGTCAACTTTAAACATTTTTTTAACTCAAAAACACAACGGGCCGCTGGATGAATGACTGCAAGTTTTCTGGGGGAAACCTTGCAATGAGTTGCATTGGATTTTATTTATGACTATCAGACAAAAGTGTGCTGACACCAGAAGCATGCCATAATTTTCAAGGTGCTTTTTTTTAATGTGTAGCTACGTATTCGTGTCTTTCCACTTCTCTGCCTTTTGTTATTCAATCACATAAAATTCCAATAAAATAAACCGAAACCCGTGGTTGTGTGGAAATGCTATTGTTACTGGAATGTATATTCATAGAGTAAACTCGCTATGAAGGTAAATTTAAATACACAAATATTTTCCATTCATGCAGCGCTTCAGATTTCCCTTAAACTGAAAGCACTGTTCAGGTTTTGCTAACTTTGCAAAGCCAGTAATAGCTGCTTTCATCAGCTGTAGCTTGTTTATGTATGGGGTGTTGTTAAAAAGTGGAGCTTTTCCACTGGGCAACTCACCTATTCCTGAATAAATACTTTCAGGCTTATCTGCCATTAGTTTCCACAGCGAGTGTACGCAAATATTTGGCACCAGACAGCACAGATCTGTAGTTGAGGGGCCCTCTTGACGCCCAAGCCAGATGAGAGATAAACCATTTCATAACACATTCTGCAAGCTGCCACCAAATCCATGTAGGGATTTATCCTCATCCTACTGCTGCTGCTTATCCAAACCGGCATAAAACAAGAAAGTTTGAGGAACTACGTATAGAAAAAATGCTTCGATTGAAAACAAACGTGTGCCTGTTGAACTCAAGGGTGCCACTTCCTTTTCCATCAACGTCACAGTTCGTTGAGAAAAACAGTACCAGTGAAGCGCTTAACGTCTGCTGCACGCTGAACCCGGGCACCTCACAGTGCCACCGACATCCCAGGGGAAGTCCACCACCCCCTCCACCGCCTCCCTGCGAGGTCCCTGGGGCCGTCGCTTGTGGCAGAGGTATCGCGATCGCTGAGCTGCCGCAGCAATTTTTAGAAGGAAAACAAAGAAATCTCCATGACACGAGGGGGGGGACAGGAAGCTGTGAAGGCACCGGCATCGCCCTCGTCCTGCGCTCCACCCATCGCCAGTTTAGAGTGGGCTAATCACAGGGGCTAAAGCCTGACGCCCTCCACCCACCCTGAGGTCACTGGCTTTTCTCCATCCGCCACAGGGGATTCATCAGGAGACGCAGCAGGCCAGACATTTCTTTCAGTATGTGCAAAGAAAAGGGACGCAGAATAAAACGAACAAAAGGCCTGAAAACACGTTTGTTTTAATATGCACAGTGCCTCGTAATATTGCATGATTGCGGAGTGGATATGAAGAGGATGTTTTCACCATTCTCTAATCTTAAAAATCTGGGAAATGTGGCACACCCATATTTGCCCCCGGCCCCTTTATTAGGCCTGGGCTTTTATCATGTCATTTAATATTCATCAACTGTACTGTTATCTTGATCAATTCCAATTAATGATGTTAAATAAAAAACAAAACTGACTATTTTATTTTAAATGTTACTTTTACAATGCTGCCCATTTTTTGTACAAGAACATCAATAGATATCAGTAAATTCAAAAATTAACTTAAAAACTTAGTAAGAAGCCTGTTTCATAAGTTAATGTTTTTCAAAAGTAGTACGTTTACAGAGCCATGAATGCTGCACACAGTTTCCTAAAAAAGGAGTAATAAATAGATTTTTTTAATCACAACTTTATCATTATCACAATAACACATTTCATAAAATTCAACGTCCTTATCGCCCACCTCAACTCTTTACCGTTATACCCCTAATTAAAAGTGCAAAAATCAAAATTAATCTATTTATCAACAATATTTCAGCTGTGTAGCATAATATTTGAATAAATAAAAATGTAGTTTTTGGTTGACATGCAAAAGACTGTGTTGCAGAACAAAATTAACAATCCCAATAAAATACATGCAGATTTATGGATGAAACGTGAAAAATGTGAAAGACTTCAAAGCGTACATGCGAGGCTCTCCACGCTCCATCTGATCCCCTTTGTTTTTATCTAGCAGCGGTGCTCATGTTTTGCCGGCTTGGAGATGTTAACACATGGCCCTGTTTTCCATCCACTCACCAGGAAATGCATCATAGTTCATTGTGGGGGGACTTTAGTGTTTTTTTAACAGGGAAGTGCAAAAATAACTATCAGCCTGTGGTTCCTAAGCCTGTCGGAGTGCCAAGATTCAGGAATGCAGAGACTGAAAGAAAGATGTGTTGATTTGATATTAAGCAGACAGGCTGTTTGTTTTTTTGTTGTTGTTCTTGATTTAAAAAAAAAGAAAAAAATCCCTTCCAGATTTGTTTTCTTTTAATTAGTTTTTAAGGGAGTGTGAAACATGATTCAAGTTAATTTATTTTATTTTTTTTTTTAAATACAAAGAAAAACATTCTATGGACTAAGAAAATTATTCACTGGTAGATAGGAGGGGAAAAACATGCACTGGAGATGAAGAGTAAACCACAAAGCTACAAGGAAATAAAAGAAAGCCATGGGATTAAGAGCGGGGATCCCTTTTTCCAAGCTTTAGCATCCGCTGAGGAAACTCTAGAAGACACGGACGCAGAGATATGAGCGCACAACTCAGGAATGAAGGATGTTTGACGTCGTTCCCAGCATGGCCCCCCCTTTTCCCTGCCTCTTCCCCTCTGACACACTCCACAACGCTGATTGAGTTGTTTGCATCGCCTCCTGTTATTGCCAAGGGAACTTCTAACAGAACCAAAAAAAAAAAGAAGATAAAAAGAACTACATTCCCATCAGCCAGTTCACCTTTACATCTACAAAGATGCAGATTAAGACAAGGAGGAGAAAGAAGCTGTAAGGGAGCCATAAGTCATAGCATGAGATGAGAGCAAGCTTTTCACATGGGGGTGCTAAACAATGGGGACTATATTTGCTTGAGGTTTCCCAAAGGCATTTCCTGACAGCTTTGAAATTACATCTCACTAGATTGCAAGAAGGTTGCGGGAAGCGCTGTGAGGCCAGAACGTAAATTTGACTCACGGTTTGATTGCAGGCTTTAACTTGCCTCAACTTTTTTGCCCACCTTCGACTTTCGTCTGCTGGTTCGTTTCTATCTCGTTATCATTGCTGAGTAATTTCCTCACCAGGTGGGACAGTATAAAAAAATATATATATGGATGTTTGTGCAGACATGTCAACTTGTCTGCCTTCCAGGTTTTTTCAGAGGGTTTTCCATGCATGTGGAATACAGATTTCATCAAGTCCTCCTCCCACCAACTCTGACGAACTTCAGAAGAAAAGCATCTCAACAGCATGATGCTGCTGGCACCAGGTTTCACCCTGGGGATATCATGTGGGTATGATAGTTCTTTTTGTCAGAGCTTTTTGCTACCAAAAAGTAAAATTCTGGCAAAAAGTAAAATTCCAATGGGATCTCTTTTAGATTTCTTCATGGCTTTCTTCTGCTCTTCCATAAAAGCTGCATTTCTGAAGAGCATAACAAATAGACGACCTGTCCTCCCACCTGAGAAGTGAATGTCTGCAGCTCCTCCACATCTGCAATGAGCTGCTTCTTTATACTATTTGCTCTTTTTTTTTCTCCTACCAAACCTTGGAGGTCTTCACAAAGCTGAGATTGAATTTAACAGATAAACTCTGTTTTCTGAAAGCTGCTGGGTGATTTTACTTTGAGGTCCCAAAGTAAATGGGGGTAAAGGCAAAATATGACACTTAACTATTCACAGTTTCAAAATCTTTATTCTGTCTACCTCTCATTTACACCCTACTTTAATGATCTAGCACATAAAATACCAAATATACAAATAAATACGTTAAAGTGTGAAAAAGTTGAATGTGGCCTGATTTTTTTAAAATGGTTTTTGATGATAATCAATCTAGATGCGCTCCTGTTAAAACTTCTGCGGTCAGCATCAGCATCACTAAAGCTCGTCCGTTATTATAAAAAAAGTCTCAGTTCTCACACACACGGTAATAATCTCACCTTCCAGCCCGCAGAGCTGTTGCTGTCTCCCTTATCCTTGAAGTAGGGCACACTCTTCACCATCCAGTCGTAGATCTGAGACAGGGTCAGCCTCTTCTCAGGTGAGCTGTCTATGGCTTTGGTAATGAGGTCAGCGTAGGACATGTTACCCCAGGCGTTGCGACGGGACGAGCTGATCTTCCTCTGACCAGAGGCGCCCAAGGCTGGGACCCCTGAAGGAGACACCTGTTGCTGAGGCGGCAGCTGGGGACCCGGCAGCTGCTGCTGCTGCTGCTGCTGCTGCTGCAGATGATGATGATGATGATGATGTTGGTGGTGGTGGTGAAAAACATGGCAATGTGTTTTATCCTCTGCGTATTCTTCATAGTTCTCTTCCAACAAGCAGAGGCTGCTGATGAACTCCGCGTTTCCTCCGGGCTCCTGCTGCACTGACGGCGCCGGGGAGGATGTGTTGGACCCGGCGGGGTCAACGAGCTCCGGGCGGTGCAGGGGCCAGGTGCAGGACCGCGGGCGGGGCAGGGGCTCAAAGTCCGGGTCAATATCGACAGGCTGTACCTGTGGTGGGGGCGCCTCAGCCATGTCTGGGTCACACCGGTGCTGCCCTTCACATCAACGCTCACATATAAAAGTATAGAAAAAGGAATAAAAATAGGACTTACAAATTGAAAAGTGGATGCTGCGTCCACTGGTGGAACCACAGAAGTAAACAGAAGTGTCCAGTTTATCTGACAAAGATTTTGCGCTGGCTTTTGAGTGAAGTTCACACCTTCCTGCATCGGTAACTCTGAACTCTGCCGCTCTGTCACGTTTAACAAGTAGCCTGGCAGAGGAGTTTGGTGATGCCTTCATGGTCCGCTCGCAGGCTCGATATTTACATCTTCGCAACTTGAGACGCGTTCTTACGGTGATTGTTGATGAACCGCGTACAAATCGGACCTTTGTTTTAAGATTTATAAATTCATGAGACATAATTTTTATTTGAACCATGTAATAAAGTGGGGGTTAGTTCATTTCCATTTTCAATGCGTTTCAAAATCTGAGCAATTTTGAGACGCATTTACAGACTTTTTAAAACTCGTGGAAATTTTAAGGTTTCTGAAGTTTTAGAGATTCCCATTTTTGAATTTCATTAAACAAAATAACACGATTGTTTCTACAAAAAAATGCATTGCTGCATTAAAAATCAATGAAAAGACACATGGCAAATATACCCTGCTGTACAGTTACATACCTTTCAAACACATCACTGTGCCTTGCATTTTTTCCCATGTCACTTTGCAGACACAAAAATTAATTTATGTAATCTGACACAAAGCAAGAAATAATTGTAAAATGGCTCTTCACAACACTTTTACGCTGATTGTACAATCTTTAGAACTAATCTGAAAACAAAATCACTGAATCTCAGTTTGAATCCAGGTGTTTATAAAGTCAGATGTTCGTAAGAGAAAATTAGTGAACAAACAGCATCATGAAGAGCCAGGAACACAGCAGACAGATCAGGGAAATGTAGACAGTTGAGGTGGAGTTGGGTTATTAAAAAATCTAAACTTTTTAACATGACATGGAACATTTTTTAACCCATCTTCTGACATTTGTAAGACTATGATCACAGTGAGACCATGTCTCAGCAGACATTTATCATGCCCCACAAATTTGGCCTTTATCGTCACAAAAAGAAGTATGCGGTTTAATGAAAGTCATGTGAACCTAATCATAGAGCTGAGACATCAAACACATGGAAGAAGGACAACTGGTCAGATGAGAAATTAAGCCAACATACAAAATACTATGTGCAACAGAAAACTACCATCCCCACTGAGAAACATGGTAGGGACAGTATCATGCTGTGGGGATATTTTTCCTTTGCGAGGCCAGGGAAGTTGGTCAGAGTTAATGGGAAACTGCTAGAGTTTCCCATTAACTCTAGCAGTTAATGGGAAACTCTAGCAAACGTTTACTATCCAGCAGGTAAAATCTAAACCTACGGACGGACGGAACAACGCAAAACGTCAAAAGGTTTCATTAGTCTGCAGGGAACCAGTAGTATCTCCATTATGTGTTGAATTAGCCTTGAATATGATTGCACTTAAATTAAACAAACATGCATGAAAAAGCCTTTCAATTATTTCTGTCCATTTCAGTTGAATGTCAACAGTTGTACTTTTTGAAGAGGTAACCCAGTTGTATTCACAATGATTCCAAGGACATCAATAAAATAACAGCTTATATCGATATCAAAAACTAATTTGACCATATGAAAGAAAAAAAATGCTAAAATTTTTTACTTGGATGTAATTTCTTACATAGAATAAAACGTTTTCTCTTTTAATATGGCACATTTAGAGGTTACTCGTTTGTAGAAACAGCATCACCTGTCAGTATCGCCATCTAGTGGCCAATATCTGAGCCCTTTCAAAGCAAACCCTGTTCTTACGTTACACAGGCCGCACAAACAGAAAATAAGGTGCTGGTGCCAACATCCTATCATGCCTATCACGCCGTTTGAGGAAACGTGAACAAAAAGTGGAAATGGGGTACTTTTAAACATCAACCTGTCATGCACCACTTTGCCAGACAATAGATTGAGTAAAGTGTTTTTAGTGCAGAAGGAATCTGGGAGGCATATTGTTGAGAGCTTGTTTAACTCTAAAAAGCACTTCCTGTACAAAGAATACAAGGTTCAAGGTCTAATAATGTTCTTACTGTAAACTGAGGCCCAGAGTACGGGCACACAGGTTTCAAGTTTGGACCGAAGATCTGGAAAAACATTATTAATCACGCTTCTAGGCGTCCGTGTGAACTCAGGCACTTAGAAAATACAAAAATATTTACCTCAGCGTACTCTTTCTTTAAAAGATCTCTGAAACTCCATTGAGGATATCAGCCGTTGCCGAGTAATACTCGTCATCGGACAATCAAAAACTAGGACAGATATTTGACAAAAGTATCTCAGAATCTGTAGCCTTTCAATAATGTCACTACGTTAAACTTGTTGAACTTGTAAGTAGCATTAAACTCTAAAGACTGGTAACTGATCGGATCCTGCAGAACGACGATCAAAATTACACCAGTGAATCCGCCATTGACTAACTGAGAACAAAATGAAGAGCACCGGGCCTAGTCAAAGTCTGGTGACCTGCAAATAAACCCTCAAAATATCTCAGAGCTGAAAGTGAGAAGTGGGGCAAAACTTGGCTCAGACTGATATCAGAATTTGATAGATGGTTATAACTGTCTGAATTAACAATCTTATTCTTTTCCAAAAAAGTGTTAAAAATATCAGGCTTAATATTTGACATTGTTTGTGGGAGTACTCATTTTTTCACAATAATACATCCTGATGGAGATCAGAGTTAAAATCTCATGCTGTTATGGAAACTACCAGCACCAATCAGCCAATGTAAAATCTGGCTACCATGGAGACTGAACAAAGGCTGGTGGAGATAAATTACTATCAACTTCCCAAAAGAAAGACTACAACTCCTGTCCTTCCACAAAGAAAACACAATGTGGTTTCATGACATATTTTAATAGAATACGACGTGACACATTTAACAAAAAAAAGAAGAAGTAAAAATAAGAGTTGTATGCAGCCATTTCAAAGGAAGTTGTATGAGTCCACACTAACTGCTCTTCAGAGGAAAAACTTGTAACTTCTTGTTTAGAACCTGTGAATGTACACAAGTGCAAGGATGAACAAAGGCAGCAAAGCCTTGCTGAGAAAAATGATGTCCCATTTTTGTACTTTTATGTCCAGCAAATATGGGAAACCTCTTGGGTTTAGTTTAGATACACATCAGCTTCGTTAAGAACCTCCTCCTTTTGATGAAAATAGTCTCTAAACCAGGAAATGTGCTCCTTCTTCTGCTCAACGGTCAAGTAGGGGTTTTTAGCCAGACCAGTCACAACCAGCTCCATGAAGTGACGCACAGGCCCCTGACGGGGGAAGCCGTCCTCTAAGTGTTTCTCTAAGAAGACGTGCTCATGGAACGGGACACTGGCTTCATCTTCAAGGCCTAACACAGAAAGAGATTACAACATCACAGTGATTGGGAGACGATATCGTATCTGTTTGATCTTGTAGACGTTTTTTTTTTTCTCTGATTTTGCCACTTTTTACAGCCACAAATTACAATTGGACATGAAGACTTAACACTCCTCTAGAGACAGATGTACTCCAAGCTTCTGTTATGATTTCCAGCTACAGCGCCTTGTCAAAATTTAAAGGGTGCTGAAATCACTTCCCTTCCAGATTATTATTGGAAAGACATTTTGAAAATTAGCTCTCAGTTTTGTTCCAATTCAAAGTTGTGCACTTCTTTGTGTTGGTCTGAATGTAGTTTGTGGTTATAAAATGAAAAAAAAAAATAAAAATAAAAATAAAAAAAAAAATAAAAAAATTAAGACGTATAAGTATTCTGTCACTCACCGATTTCATTGTTAATCGGGTACTGCCACAGTTTTCCCTCTTTGGTCCACTGGATCATTTCCTCAAACCCGTTACGTGGCTTTTGGTTGGTTAACAGAGATAACTCATTGGCGAACTCTATGTCCCACAGGGTCGGCTTAGCTGAAGATATAACACCAGTGTTACGAGCAATGTCCCACAAAATAACAAAAATGTATTACTACAGCACTGCTCTTTCTATAACACTGAGTTGCAGCAGGATGGCTTATTGACTCGTCCAGCAACGGTCAAATTTGGATACCTGAGCTGTTCTACTGCACGTAATTTCTATATTAGATGCACTAATGGTGTAAGAGATAAAAATAGAGAAATGTATATGAAAAGTTATTATTACCAAGTGCTGATTCATCTCCCTGTTCATCAGTGGTTTGAGAGAAGATATTAAGTCTTTTTGCCGGAAAAATATTCCTCCTAGAAATAATATAAAACAAACAAACAAAAAAAAAACCATGTTCGCTTTATTCCTATTATTATTTAACTGACAGTGTTATGAATGTGCTTACCTTTTCTGAACATTGGCCAGCTCACTGGTAATTCCTCTGTCACGTACGTATCCTTGTCCATCATCGTCAAATCGGATCTGGTCAGTAGGCCAAGCATTCTGCCGACCAGACCTCTTTCCTACTTTCATGTCAGCTAAAAGAACTCTGAGGAAGTATTACAACATAGTGCTTAGTAAATATAAATAAATTAAGTCTGCTACCATTCTTTAAAATGCAAAGATTCATCAAAACTGATATTAAAAGACTGACAGTGTCAAAGGACTGAGCTGGAAATACAGTGAAAGGATTCATAGGAAAATAACTGACCTGCTTAAGGAATGTGAAGAGGAATATCAAAATAAACTTAGTGGAACACAAGAGGCAGTCAGATAGTGTTATTCTGATGCTATCAAACAGTTTATTATTGTTGATGCATTGTTTTTGTTTTCATTTCACAAATTAAAAACAACATGAAGCTGCTGGTTCCCGTAACCCGCCCTCCCAGCTTCTGACTAAAGTTGTTCTTTCCTCTGGTCCTGCTGTCCACCGCTCCAAGGATAGCTACTGGTTTTGGCTGGCAGAGCCAGAGTTTACTTTGGTGGAAATACAAATAACTCTGGCTCAGCGAGCACTTGATGGAAAACACCCTGCATGTGTACGTGTGTGTTCAGCTGATGAACGCTCAGACATTGTTTTTGGGGAATTTAGAGAGAGCCCTCGTTAAGGATGAACTGACACATTACTGTTAAAAGCATATATTAATGCGCCTATATGCAGGTGACATACCCAAGATTGTTGACGTCGCCTTTTTTCTGAGCTTCTGTGAGAAGTTTGCGCTGCCTCAGCTGTTTCAGCAGCTCTGACTCCGCCTCGCTGCGATTAGGAAGGGTGGAGGCTGCAGCAGATGCTGCTGCGACCAGATCAGGATCCAATGCTTCACTAAAAATACAAAATGGAAACAAAAACCTTAGAAATTTTCCAGGAACTGCAGGTCAGTTTCCGCAGGTTAACTAAAATGACTGTGTAATGGATTGATGGACTGTGTAATTACATCATCCTGTGAACTTGGAATGAAAACACTCAACATTGAAGCAAAATAAATGTTATATGATAAAATTTGTTTATAGTAATTTAACTTTTCCACATTTTATCACTACACAACCTTAAGTCAATGTATTTTACTAAAACTGCATGTGCTAGACAAATACAATATGACTTGGGTCAGGCTTTTTAGGTATGCTTCCACAAGCATAGTTTGTTGATCTCTCATATAAATCCCAACGACAATATATAAAAAGTTATGGCTGCAATGTGACTAACAGAATAAGAATACTTCTGCAAGGTACTAAAAATAACTCCAAGATTTCCTACCTCTGTGCTGAAGCTTGCACTGTTGCCTTTTGAAACATACTCGACGTGCTCTCCATGGCTGCTGCAGCCGATTCAAGACTTTGCTTCGGCTTCAGGTTTTTGAGCCTTTTTTTACTGGTAACTTGAACCTTCATGGCTCCAAGGAGGTCCAAAAGACTCTCCTTCCCACTTTTAGCTCCATCAGTGTTTACTTGTGATGACTTTGACAAGAACTGTTCAACTTTAACATTGCTGTGCTGTTGCATGCTATCTCTATCAGTTGCCTTCACCTTCTCTGTCTCCTCCTGTAGTTGGGTAATCTTTGCTGGAGTATCCACATTTGTTGCCTCATCTTGATTAGAGGGGATTGCATTGTCTTTCTTTTCACAGCATCTGACTGAGCATGTGCTGAGAGGGTTTACTCCAACTCCAGTTAATACCCTGCGCGAGATGGGAAACAAAAATTACAATTACAGAAAGTAAAAGGATACCCAAATAATATTCAATACTAAAAAGTGCCACGCAAGTATGCAATTTCACAAAACTACTGTGCAACTAATTTGGCGATATGGGTCATTGTCTGTTTGGCGGATCCACTTGTGCTCAAGTTTTAATTTCCTGGCTGGTGAATATCCCCACGTTATGTTCTTTCCTCATTATCCATTTATAAAGTGTAGAAGTCTCTCTTGCAGCAAAACTCGTGATGCTGCCACCACCATATTTAATAGGCTAGCAAACTTTTGTTCCATGGTCACCAAAAACAAACTGTTTCAAAAGGTCTATTTTAACCGCTTCTACCATTAGAAAATATAAATTGTTGAACTTAATAGTAATAATTAAAGACATCTAATAACTGTCGTTTTGTGATTTTGGACAGCATCCTTTTTAAACGTTTCAACTTAAATTGAGGAAAGTCAATCGAACTACTGGGCTTTTAAAAATTTTGCAAGTTATTTATTGATTGGCATGCCTAGCTAATATGTCAATCAATAAGCCCCGCCCCATCCGCACAAGTTAACCAAGCTAACAGCTAACATTATGTACTTACCACATGGGAAATTAATGTTAGGTTACGTAAAACTTAAAGCTGTTGTGTGACACCATCACATTACACCGAAGACCTTTAGTCATTTGTTACGAGCATCTATTGCTCATTTATTGCGTTCATATTATTTCTTTGGCAAAGTAAACTCACCTAGAAACGTTGTCGTATTTGGCTGAAAATACATGACCCTCGTAGACACAAAGTGAGTGGTTTCGTGTCACACAAACGGTCCGGGATAAAAATCTATACATGTTTGTTTCTCGCAATGTCCTTGCACGGTCCTTACCTTCTCCGTAGCTACACAATAACGCTCCCCCTATGAACGTAGTAATAACAATAGTTCCGCTTGGAGAACTGGTTGTTCTGTAAAGGTTTAACACGGGTTTTCATGGTAAAACTTATAAATTCTAATATTAGACCCTTAAAATGATTTATTTCTTGATATTCCTGTGCAATTTACAATTCAAAGTGCAATCTTTGTTTTCGCATTTACTTTTAAACAGAACGCCACTTAATGTAGCTGTCAGTTGTAATCTCGCGATCTCTGAACTGGAACGTGACTCAAAATGGCGATAGAACATAGCGCTAATTCATGAGCGGATGTCCCAGCTTGCAGTCTGTGATCAAGTCAGCCGTTAACAACCAGTGATGGATAATACCAGAGAAGAAATAGCTTCGCGCCATTGTCATTTTTATAAATTTTGATATCATTTGTTTGTTTAAAATCCCGAGTGAACTCGAACGGGAAAGGAAAACTTCACAGGTAATAATGTCAACGGTAGCTACGCTATTAGCATAGAAGCTAACAGGCATATTTTAAGCGTTAAGTATTAGTTAATTTAAAAGTCGTCATGAGCTTTAAAGCTAGGACAATTCGTTTTCTTGTGATAAAATTGAAGTATTTTACTGCATGCTTATGTTTGGCGGAACTTGGCGGTTACTACTTGTTCCGTCAGAGTGCCTGACCCGCTCAATATGAAGCGCACTAGTGTTTACATATACTAGTAAATTTAATTTAACCACCAAGAGAAAAATTGCTTTTAGTTTGATCTTATTTCATCTCTTGCTAAATGACATTTAAAGGTGCAATTGAGTGTTGCTTTGATAGCAAAACGACTGGTGAAATCGTGTTAAATAATTGCTTCTTTGCTGAAATAAAAGTGTCACCCAGCTTTGAAATAGCGCGGATATCTTATGGAAATGTATACTTTTTTGTTCTTTGAATAAGGCCTCCTTAATTTTCTTTATTTGGAGACCCTGCGAGGTTGCATGTGTAGCACTGATTTGATTTTATAGCTGCACTGTACAAACACAATCCGAATAATTCAGTTAAATTTTTTTTATAACGACTGAAAGATATATTTTTATTAAGTATTTATTTTTCAGTTTTATTTTGCCACTCATAATTCACAATCAACAAATGGATTTCTTAAATTAGAATATAATCAAAAAGTTTATTTCAGTTATTCAGTTAAAACTTGCATATATGTAGTACACAAAGTGAAAAAAAATCTGAAAATTTGATAATTACATATGAGCCAAAAAATAAACTAAATATGGAAATGTTACATTGTGATTTGTGCTTTTTTCAGCTAGAAGTCATAACCATCAAGATCAACAGAACATCTTGAATTACATAAATTACTGACATAAAGGATATTCTGATTCATTGAAACGTATTAAAACAGATTGTTGTTTGGATTGATCCTGCGTCAGTTTGTCTCTCTGCACATTTGTACTGCCCTTTCATGTCTTACAAATTGTCATTTTGTGTTTTCTTACTTCTGTTTCATTTCTTCAACTTCGTTCTCATGTACCTAACAGACTGAATTTCAGTTTAATGTTCTTTGTAGTTAAGTATCTTCATAAATTATGGAGAAAATGTATTCATGTAGATCCTAAAACCTTGCATATATACTATATTAAAATGTATAATATTTTCTGAAAATATACTTTCTTCCATCCATTTTGGCCTGGTACTCTAGTGAAATAAATACCCCTGATCAAACTATAGCTAAATACTTTCTGCTAGTAGATATTGAGTTGCATATCCACATTTCCTTTCAATAGACAATGAGTAAAGACAGTGAAATTGGCGAAGCAGGTGTAAAGCTTACGCCTGGTGGGTAAGAACTGAAACTTGATTAGTGTACATTGCTCCATTTCAGATGAAAAGAACAAAATACAAGTAAAATACACAAAATGGCGAAGTGACAGAATTACCTGCACCCGTTAGCCTGCTTTCCAGCATCGTGGTTGTCTCAAAGTTTCATTGCGCTTTTTAATGGTGTGTAAAGGAAACGGTTTCTAGTAATGGTTCTTGAAGGATAATTCTGCACCTATCAAACTTTATTCTTGATTTTAGTCTTGTTTCTTACCTGTCGGTGTAGTTTCAGTTTGTTGTTGTTGTTTTGTGCAACTCTGTCACTTGTACTCGAGACTTTTTCCTGTCATATTTTTTTTCTGTTAGTTATTACTGTATTGACACATATACACTCTTACTAAGTGGCCTTAGGGATCATTGTATGTCTCTGTAATTTTTTGATTAACGTTAAGAAGAAATAATATTTCATGGTTGTTATTTTCCCCCTTGATCATTTTGTAGCTCTGTTCTTGTGTAGCTTTTATCATTTTGTGATCAACTTTCTAGAGTTCAAATAAAAAGTCTTCTGCCAAGGAACGTTTTGTACCAAGCATGAAGCAGTTTTTATCTGTCAGGGAACATTTTGTACCTGCTTTGATGTTTTAAAAAAAAATGTTCTGGTTTGAACTCTGTGGGCTGTTGGTAAATATCAATATGACTCCTGAAAATGTCCAGTAACCAGATGCTGATAAGTCATTTTGGTTTGATTAGGTGTCAAAATCTGTCCAACTGCATTAGTGTCTGTTGACTCTAACAGGAATCGGAACCAAAGTGAAAGGCAAAACGCTGTTTACACAACGTCTTAAAAATAAGCTGCAAAATATTCATTAGCCCTCAATGTTATGGGGAAAAAAACACTAATGTTAATGAGCTGATGTCCTGCTTTGTTTCCCAGTCATGGCGGAGGAACGTCGGCAGAAGCAATGTTCGGTCAGCCTGCCCACAGAGTCCATGAAGGCCATGGCCGAGTCAGTGGGAGTGGGGCAGCTACAGGAGGAAAGCTGTGTGGCCCTTAGCGAAGAAGTCAGCTACAGAATCAAGGAAATTGCACAGGTAATTTATTAAAGCTATTTTCGTTTTAGTTTTTTAGTCTGCTCTGAGTCTGAAATAAAAATCTCAAATATCTTAGCGATGATACGTTTTCTTCTTCTTCACAGGATGCTCTAAAGTTCATGCATCACGGGAAGAGACGCAAACTAACCACCAGTGACATAGACAATGCCCTGAAACTAAAAAACGTGGAGGTAAGGGGTGTTTTAGAAGTGAAGCAGGACAGTTTTGCTGTGTCATGTTTGGGCATTTTACTGATGTTTTCCATGTCGCTCTGTGCTGTTAGCCCCTGTACGGGTTTCAGTCGCAGGAGTTTATCCCTTTCCGCTTTGCGAGTGGCGGTGGAAGAGAACTTCATTTCTATGAGGAGAAGGAGGTCGACCTCAGCGACATTATCAACACGCCTCTTCCAAGGGTTCCTTTAGATGTTTCTCTCAAAGGTACACAGATTATCAAGATTACAAGCTGCTTTTCTTTGCTTTAGGCTTTTTGAGTGGCTTATGAATAAGATTTTGATCAATCTTCATTTCCTAACAGCACACTGGTTAAGTATCGAAGGAGTTCAGCCGTCAATTCCAGAAAACCCACCGCCAGGTTAGTCAGGTTTAACATTTATTTTCAGTATCTTAAAACTGGAAATTGTGATTTATTTATTTATTTAGTCTTAAATGAGAACTTGGGCATAACTTTTGTTTCTTTCCTTTTCAGCATCAAAAGAGCAACAGAAAGCTGAATCAACAGAACCGCTCAAAGTGGTCAAACCTGGTCAGGAGGAGAAAGGTGCAATTCAAGGCAAAGGTCAGAACACACCAGCTCCTGATAATAAAGGTCAGTATTACTCCTTTTGTTTTGGAGGAACTTCTTCAATAATATTTTTATGCGCTTTCCCGTTTTATATTATAATTCCACACATTTTATCACCATTTCTGCACCGAATTGTTCTGGTTTGTTTTATTATTATGAATGCTCTGAGGAAGAATGTCTGATCTCCATTGAATCTAACGATTTTGTCCTTTTCACAGGAAAGGAGAAGGGTCTAATCAGGTTGAAACCGCGCAGCACCCACGAGCTTTCTGTAGAGCAGCAACTCTACTACAAGGAAATCACAGAGGCGTGTGTTGGCTCCTGCGAAGCAAAACGAGCCGTAAGTTTAACTGGTTTTTCAGTATGCACGGGGGCAATAAATCATTATTTTATTAAAAGTTTCCCCCCGAAAACTTGCTAAGCCCAGTAGTTGGGTGCTAGGTCAGTCATTCATCCAGCGACCATCGTGTTTTTGTGTTAAAAAATGTTTAAAGTTGACAGGAAATTTGAAAATATGACTTGATAATTATGTGTTATTTAAAGATCGAAGATTAATTCCTCAACACCAACTATAAAGTCTTAAAACATGCAAACATTTTAAAAAGACTTAAGTAAATAAGCAATGCTTAGCCTGGTGGAGGCACAAGTAAAGCCTGGTGGCCCGCCAGGCTTATAGTACATTGATAGTTAATTACTGTAAATGCCAACTGATATATTTCTCACCTCTGTTGTTGTGGGTGAGCCTCTTTTTTTTTCTTCTCACAGGAAGCGTTACAGAGTATTGCTACTGATCCTGGACTCTATCAGATGCTCCCAAGATTCAGCACGTTCATTTCTGAAGGAGTAAGCATGTCTCCCAACTATTCCTAATTTTCTGAATAGAGATGAACCAGTAAGTCATTTCTGAGTTCTGAGTTTGACCAGCTCTGCGTCTTTTTGTAATATAAGACACAATAGAGGAAAAAGAAGCTGTAGGATATTTGATAAAAGTGGAAATCTTTAATCCAGCAGAAAATGAAGGAATTATAAGATTCTCCAAATTTAAAATCACTGCTGATCAATGAAAAACTGACATGCTTTTGTTTTTTATTTTGCCAGCGAGATCAGTGCCTCTCTAGTTCCATAACATTTTACGTCAGATACAACACCCGCACACATCTTTGCTGACTTTATTCTCTCTCCAAAGGTTCGTGTAAATGTGGTGCAAAACAACTTGGCTTTACTGATTTACCTCATGCGGATGGTCAAAGCTCTAATGGACAACCCCACTTTGTATCTGGAAAAATACGTGAGTACAGAAAATAAACGAAACATAACATGTATAATTTAAGAGAAATAGTTACTGTTTTGATGCAGAGCGATGCATTGTGTTGTTGTCTTTAGCTGCATGAGCTGATCCCGGCGGTGGTCACCTGCATTGTGAGCAAGCAGCTCTGCTTACGGCCAGATGTCGACAACCACTGGGCTCTACGAGACTTTGCGGCTCGTCTGATGGCCCAGAGCTGTAAAACGTTCAGCACAACCACCAATAACATCCAGTCCCGTATTACCAAAACTCTCACCAAGGTGACTTTTCTGGTTCAACTCCATTTCTTTTTTTTTTCTTTTTTTTCTCTGACAGAATTTATGTTTTTTGCATAAACCTACTCTTTAATTAAGAAGAGTAGGTTTTTGACAGTCAGTTAAACAAATGGGTGAACCAAACACTCCTATGTTGGATCCTTCAGATGTCTTCATATTTTCCAGTTGTATCATGATTGATATCTTTTTTTTTTTTTTGGCTCTAAACTTTTCTCACATTAAATCAAATTTCTGATTTTTTTTGTTTGTTTTTGTCCTCCAGAGTTTGTTGGATGACAAAACCCAGTGGACGACGCGATACGGCTCCATCGCCGGGCTCGCTGAACTGGGAGCTGATGTAAGTTCGATGTAATGTCCTTCTTTACCAAACTATATAAAAATAGAATTGAAATCTTTTTAAAATAAATCTTTTTAAAATCCTTTTTTCTGGAATTTTGTTTAAATATTTTACTACCTTCATCTTATTGCAGTTTGTTCAGTCCTCAAGATGTGCAGATTGTAGATTTTTATTTAGATGATGAAGAAGATGAAGTAAGGAATGTTATGAATAAACATGCTTAACATAAACGTGCTTAAAGTTAACTTCTTGTCTGCCTGAATTAAACTTGAGTTAATTTTTTCCTGCCTTCTGTCACGACTCTGACTTTTGTTGCTTTTCGTAGGTGATAAAGACGCTGATCCTTCCTCGGCTCGCTGTAGAGGGCGCTCGCATCAAGGCAGTGATGGACGGGCCTGTAGTGTCCAACATCGACAGGATAGGAGCTGAACACGTTCAGAGCCTCCTTCTGGTAAAGAATGGTTTTCTTTTCCGTTTGCTCCATTACGTATTTCCATACGCTGAAAACATAACACAACGTCTACACCTTTGACTTGAAAGTTGAGCTCATAAGTTTCTGTTATTTTTCAAAGAAACATTGCGCCAGCGTCATCGCCAAAATACGGCCTCAGCCGGACAACGTGGAGCAATACCGGACGGACTACGGCTACCTCGGGCCCATGCTGTGTTCTCATGTAATGAAGGCCAGAACTCAAGCGGCGCTGCAAGCTCAGCAAGTCAACCGGACCACCTTAACAATCACACAGGTCAGAAAAACACAAATGGAGGTGAATCGGTTTCTGGACATTAGTAAATAAAGCTAGTGGCAATGATCTAATTTAGATTTGCACTCTGAATCTGTTACGATGAGACGTCCTAACAGTAGCATGCTGTTTATTCGTATGTGCTGAAATGTTCTTGCAGCCTCGTTCCACGCTTTCAGTCTCACAAAGTGGGTTGAGTGGATCAGGTGGGCCTCGCACTCCCAGCATCATTAAGGTCCCGAGTTCCCTCACCCTCATGTCTCCAAGACCCGGTACTCCGTCTCAGCCGTCGCCACCGGCGACAAAGTACATCGTGATGGGAACCAGTGCGGGAGCTGCCTCAACCCAGCAGGTAATCATTTTTTCAGTTTTAGTTTAGTTAGAGGACCAATAAACAGGAACTCTGTCCAAGGGAACTTTTCCTAAATGTAGAATCTGATATAAAGTTTTTCTGGTTTTTCCTTTTTTTCTGGTGTCATTGTGTAAATAAGATTTCTCTAATCATTCATTGTTGCATCAGCTGATCCATCATTCCTCCGTCTGTCCGTCTGGTTTTCGATCTGGCCACTGATCTTTTCAGACGTCTGTTCATCTGTCCATCCATCTGTCCTTCTAGTCATTTGTCCATTCATCTGTCTATCCATTTCTTTTCTTTACAGTTTGTGGTTTTTCCATATCTGCCAAAAATCTGTTTTTTGTTTAAATTTGGACAGAACTTTTGAAACGACACTTTGGGAAACTATGGAATTTTAAAATAAAAAATCTGCTGGAAGTCTGACATAAATGCTGCAACAAAAATTTCACTAACTAACTTAACTTAACTTAACTTGCACCCCTCTATTTTAAAATCATCTACCACTATATGGCAGTAAACTTTTCTTTTGGCCTTTCGTTTAGGTCATCACCCTTAGCTCCTCCCAGTCAGCCTCACCAGTAACCAGCACTGTTCCCAGTGCGACTTCCACACTGCAGCCCTTGGTAAAACTGGAGCCCAGCAGCGGCTCTGGACTCACGGCTCCCCGGCCAATGCAGAAGTATATAGTCGTATCTCTTCCCTCGTCTGCCTCCTCCCTGGAGACCAAGAGCTCTGTGCTTCCATCCTCCATTTCCTCGACTCAAGTCGACGGAGGGATCAAGCTGGAGCGCTCCGATTCCCCCGCAGCAAGCACCCAGTCCCCACACTGACGTGTTTTGGTAAAGAAGAGTCTTCTCATCTTTGGGTTTTTCTCGACCGAACCTAAAGGGGTCGACTTTGGAGTGATGCGAAGAGAATTATGTGAACTCTTGACTGATGAGAGCAAACATGGCCAGACTTTGTAAATATCTTAATGCTCAGTGGAAGCTGAACAGTCTGTGAAATCATCAGCGTTTCAGCTTATATTCTAACTGATTTCATGTCTTTTTTTACCCTAAAATAAATTTGATTTTGTATTAAATGGTGTGTGTTGTGTTTGTGGAATTACGGTTAAATATTTGTTTGTTGTATGAAACAATAGAAAAAAAGAAAAGAACTTGGTGGCTATCCAAAGAAGCAAGAAGTGTAGCAGCAAAAAAAATAAAAAAAAATAAAAATAATTGTTGAGAGATGGAGTGCAAAAAGATTAAAATAGGCAACACTGATAACATACCACTCTGGCTAAATATAACAGGTGTTTTCAAATCACTTTAACATTATTTACAAATTTCCATCATTGTTGAATTATTTGGGACTTTAGCTGAAACTTACAAAGACTAAACATTTTCTATTTTAGGTTGCTGCAAGTTCCCAATCAACTTTCCATTGACTAAAAGCCAGATTATTGTGACCTTTTTCTATTTTAAACTCAGGCGTTTAAATGCACTAAGACTGCTATGCCTTTGAGCAAGTTGAGGAAAATCCAGATGACGGGATAGATCATTGTGTTATAAGGCAGAAATAGAGACTCAAGTTTTAGACCCTTAAGTTGTAAAAATAACTTCTGGTTGCACTTTGAGTTGTCTCCAAAGACTTGAGGCTTGACTTGGACTCCTGAGACTCAAGTCTCAACAGTTTTTATCTCATGTAATGAAGAGTGAAAGTTGAAGTGGCTAGGCACAAATTGTTCCAAATCAATGATCTTGATCGTTTTGTCTTGAGTCAATGCTTTCAATTTTTATGTCCTACTAAACTTCTTAAAACTACTACTTGACTACCTAAATATGTAACTATAATAGGTTTGTTATTTTGCCATAAGCCAGTTACAGCAGTTCTGTATGGAAAAACAGGTCGGTATCCCTTAAAACTATAGAGAAATGTGTGAAATGATACCCAAGTCATACAGTTTTAAGGCAGTTCTAAATATTTCTGAATTTGCTTAAAATAAATCACTTCTATTTTTGCCATTTAGTGAATTTAAGTAATTTTGGTAATCATAACAGATTTATTACAGGAAAGTTTTAATCAGATTTTTGCCAGAAACATAATATAAAATGTAAATTTTCCTTTTTACATAGTTTGTGGTGAACGGATTCAACCATAGGTTTAGCAGCCATTTTATTTTGAAAGGACAGTTCTACGGATCGTGACTATTTCCTTTTTTAACTAGAGTGAATCGTTAGCAGTTGTGACTTATTCAAATAGATACCTATCTATCTATCTATCTGCTGTTGTAATAATGAATTTCAGAGTACGACCTTCAACAAAAGAAGACTGCAAAGACATATCGAGGATGATAATGGTGAGCTGCAGGCAGCTAGCCGAAACTCCTCTCTGCTTTTGAAACACTTGCAAACCTGGACGTTATTTCCTTATATTCTGTGTAGCTGTAGTTGCAGGGTTGTTCTTCTGTTTTCATTAATTTATTGTGGTTGGAAGATGTTGTACGATATGATTATATTTCTGAAATTCTCAGGAGCTAGCGGTGTATGAAAAAATGCCCGACCAGGTGGAAATCTCTCACAAAGGTAACAGACTGAAAATAAGCTATAAAAATTAAAATATCTGCTTGCGGAGTCCAAATAAGACTCGGTGTGTATTTGCTAGTTTCACATACACGCTCCTGTCAAAGTTCAGACTTGCCTAATAAAAACGGATGATGCAGTTTGAAATATTTGCCAGCAGATGTCGCCAATCCACAGTTGTTTAATTGAGACAGGACTTAAGATAAGGTTTTATTTGCATTATTTTTGAGGAAAACAGTAATTGAATTGTAATCTCATTAAACATATCATTATCCATGTGGAAAGCATGGATATTTGTGCAATGATATACAAATTCTTTAAAATGTAATGGTTTCTTGTAAAGTTACCACAAGTTTAGGTTTTTCACATTTTGGCCTAATATCTGCAAAGGCAAAAGTCAGGCAGGTGGAAAATACACACTCTGTGAGGTGGTACATTAGAGAAACTGCAACCAAACAGGTAATTATACAGAGAGCAACAGCAGCACTGCAGTGTTGGTGAATGTTTAGCTGTAACATTATGCAAGCACCACTTCTGTAAATGTTGAGAACACTAAAAACTCAAATTACCATCCAGAATATTCAAATGCAATTCTAAAATGTAATCTAGTAAAAAAAAAAAAGCACATTATTTATTCATATCTTTATATAAGGCAAGCAGTTGGTTTGGTCTGTGGAAAGATTAGGAATAAAAAGTGTATTTTTGCTAATCTGTCCTTGTGTGAATTCAGAACTGGAGCGTGACGGTTTCTGCCAGAATCCCTTTTTTGAATGTCTTGTTGCAGAAGTTCCTGAGGAGCACAAATCTAAAGAAGGTAAATAAACACCGAGGTCCCAACATCTGTTTTCCTGTCTTAGAGACAAATACAATGCATGCAGAGAGTGCGCCTTTGTAATTATTCTTAAGGTCATTTTTCATGTTTATGTTGATTTGTTGTTTGTGTGTTTTGTGTTCTTTTGTTAGGATTTACCGTCGTGGCATATGCTCTGTACTTTTACACCTATAGTACATGGAGAGGACGATCAGTATATCTGGAAGACCTGTTTGTGATGCCCGAGTTCAGAGGTACAAAATGTGTTCTCCTAAAAATAACATTTTTGCATTGTCTTAAATGTATTGTTTTAGTTACCATCTTTGTAACGTCCCTATGTTTCTGAAATTCTTTTGCTACAGGAAATGGCATTGGCAAAGGTTTATTGTGCAAAGTTGCTGAGGTATGTTTTACTTCATTTAGTCTCAACTCAGATGCACACAGATGACTGTGGACGTGCTGCTGCAGCTCAGGAGAAAATGTGTTTTTAACCTGACTGCCAGTATGTGAGCATATTAATAATGTTGTACTGCGATCCAGTGCATGGTTAATCAGAGGAGTGTTGTGTTTACCCAGGTGGGGAGAAAGAAGGAGTGTGTGCGGCTGCAGCTGTCGGTGCTCGACTGGAACAAGCCATCAAGAGACTTCTACGCTGCCAAAGGAGCTCAGGATCTGACAGTCAGTGAAGGCTGGCACTTCATTCGCTTTGATGGACAGAACCTGGACAATTTAGCTAATGAAGCTCCTAAAGATTAAACGTATGAAAACAGCTGTAAACTGTCCTCTGCTGTAATATTTTTTATCTATGAATAAATTAAGATATACCACCTTTAATGTATGTCTTCACGTGTTTGAATGAAATTGTAATTAGCTCCTGCACTCCTGTCAAGAGACATTACACAGTTTCTCAGAAGCACGGTGTCTGGACCTTAATTTGGATTACCAGAGTCATGTGATCAATGGTGTCCAAAGCTTCTTTTTGAAAATGACTGCATCAGTTGTTTAGCCTCTAGTTCAGCTGTTTAATGAATCATTAGTGTGTGTGAAAGAGATCAATCTGGTAAGAAACATAATGGCAAACATGGAATCAGCAAAAATATAAATCAGAACATAATTTATATTCGCTCATATTCAGTAAATTTAA
>NW_015113712.1:136672-212907 GCF_001443285.1 Poecilia latipinna | reverse complement strand
CTTGATCGGGTGAGTGACCAGAAGTCAGTTGCACCAGCTCTTCCTTCTCTGAATATTTTTGAAGTTAAATAATCTGAGTTGCTTTAAATTAGTCCATGTTGGATAAAACAAGAGGTATGATGACATTTTGTGGCACCACATGAAAAAACCCCAAGTAAAATCTGCTTTGTGATACGCTGTAAAGTTTTTGTCACAATGTAACTTAAACTAGTAAAGCTGTTGTAAGCCAACAAAATGAGCCCTAGATGTGCTAAAGAAGCTTTGACAACTTTAAATTAATTGTGTGAAAACATTTTCAGTGGCAGGTGCAAAAAGGAAACAATGACATACAATGTAAATGATTTTTAAGCGATGCGAGAATACAGCATCTGGCTAGCGCTAAAGTTGGGAAGCACCAAAACAAATGCTGTCAGCGCTAAGCTAAGAGGGGCTGAGAGTCTGAACTTAAATTCAGTTTGACACTTGGTATAAAATAAAAACAATGCAAAAAAGAAATCATATGAATGACTGCTAAGCGCAGAGAGAATAGCACATCTGGCTAACTATTAGCCGCTAATGATGCTAAAGTTAGCCTGGGTGCTTAACCAGAGGGCTATTTGAGAAGTTTTTTCACAAGTCTGAACAGCTTTTGACCATATTTTTAAATATGTAATAGACAATTTTACACTTCATAAGCCTTCGCTAAATATAACTTTACACTTTCTGAAAAAAACCCAAAACAAAAAAAACAAAAAAACACAAAAAGCTTGTACTATTAATGCTTATTTTGCATTAGAACCAATTCAGAGCAAGACAACCAAATATTTTTACATTTATGGACGAGGCAAACATGGACACAAATATTTCTTGGGATATTATTTACAGATTTTGAACACAAAACTCGGTTTGTCATTTGTAAAAGTTTTTTTTTCGGTGTATACAAAAGGTGGAAATAGTTAAGTCCAAGAAAAATACAGTTAAAGCTAAATATATTGTTTTTGGCTTAATGTTATTTGAAGCAATAAAAGGTCATTTACATTTCGTCTAGAAGTTCTGACTAAGTTTGACAATCAATATTCAAAAATATTTGGTGTAACTAAGCTAACTGTGAAATAACTTTGCATTTGATAAAACTGCTTTAGCTTGTTGAGTGTACTTAACTAAACCTCCTCTTAGTTCTGCTGTCGGGCAAAACAGTAGACAACTTAGAAATAAGTGGAAAAGTGGAAGAATAATTGGTAAATTAACCTTTAGTGGAGCAACCCAGTAAAAAAAACAAAAACAAAAATACTGGCAAACGGTATGAACAAATTTATGAAAAACTGGTGCAACTCAGCCCAGATTTAGAGCATTCTAATTTAAATGCTCATATAAAGTGAAATTAAAATGATTAAAATTTACAGTGCCTCGCAAAAGTAGTCAGAACAAATTAAATATTCCACAAAATGTAACCTTAAAAACACTTTTTTGGCCTCAATTTGCTGGCTAACCTGTCAACATTTTGCCATCATGTCTTTGCCACATATCGTTTGTTTCATAATTTCACTTATTTTCCAACTACTCCACATAAAAACTAATAAAAGCACAATAAAGTCTGCGGTTCTTGTGCAAAAAAAAAAAAAAAAAGTCCAAGAAGTTTGACTTCTTTTACCAGGCACTGTAGCTATTCAAAATGTTCCCCTCGGTGAGATCATGTTGTACATTTATAAACTCCTGTAATTTTTTTTTTTTTTAAAGTCAGGCAGGGGAGTCACGGCCTCGTCTGCCAACGCGGTGCACCAAGCGCCGCGTCTGGCCTCATGTTAGGACATCAATCATACGCCTGCGTGAAATCCTTTCCTTTATCAGCAGAATCTCAAAGTCTCAATGGCTCCAATTGCTAAACGTTTGAAATATCTTTGCCTAAAGCAAACAGGCCAGTTAAAAATAAAGAAAGAAAGAAAAAAGGAAAGAAAAAAAAAAGGAAATGAGAGCAGCCTTATTTGCCCTGCAGCTTTGCATTCGCTGAAAGAAACTGTGGGCAGCAACAGGGAGCAAAGCTTCACATCCTTTCTGATGGGGTTTCATTATACGAGAAGATGAATGCTGCACATATCGAGTCCAATGGAGAATTAATGTGTCATTGCATAGAAGGAGGTGATTACATTCAGTCATTCCCAGTGAGGTGTTAATGACGTAGTGTGAACAGGGTATTACACTTAGTTAAACATGTCATGTCCACCTGTCTGTGTGTATATATATATATAGATATGTGTTGTGTTTATTCTTAAAGGGGCCAGACACAATAAAAAAATATAAAATAAAAGAAATAAATCACACGTGGAGATGTCATGGCGCTCGCTCTGACTGCACTAGCCTGGAAAGAATACTGTCAAATGCCTTCTTTTCAAGGGATCAGTTCAGTGATAGATGTTTGTACACAACTTACCGTTGCCGAGGAAACAGCGAGTGGTTACCGTGGAGACTGACAACAACACACAGAAGTCGTCAGGGAAACAGAAAAAATATAATAAATAAAGGAACAAATCATCCTAGGAATAAAAGAAACCTAGTTGTCCCCCTGATTGCCAACATTTGAAATATAAAAAACAAAAAAATAAAAAAGACAACCTGACTGCAGCAGTGTCAGCTTAGAGCAGACTGAGGGAGAGGAGGAGAGAGGAGAGAAAAGGAAGAGGGGCCTGGGGGGATGCTAACTCTCAACGCTCAAACCACCAGTCTGACCAGTAGCAGATCTGGTTCACTGGAGAGGGCCGTGGTAAACAACAGCCTAAAACACCTTTAAGTCATGCAAACGTATTCACACCCTTTCAGCTTTGATGGATTTTACGTGGCAAATAAACCAACAAAAAGTAGTGCAAGGAAAATGACTCAGGGTCTTAAACATGTTTTTCACAAACATCTTAAAACTCTTTCATCCATATCTTTAAATCCAGTCCAGGGTGTCTGTGGATCCTTCAAAAGTCCTAAATTCATTAAGCTAAAATCAAGGCCTTAAAAAGTCTTAAAGTCATTAAAGAGAAGATAAGTTGGCCTTAAATTTGTCGTGGTTATGAAGGCTTTTTTTTTTTCTTACGGGACTTTTGTATCAGGCAAATATCTGAGTTGCAGACATCATCACTCGCTACATTCTGTATCTCGAGGCTACGAGTAACAAGCTGCTAATACTGCTAGCTAGCTAGCTTTCTTGCATTTTCCAATGGGAAAGTGTCTAGTTTTTTGTCGGTAAGTGTAAATTTATTGGCAGTCGGCTGGATGACATTGGTAAAAAAAAACAAAGCCATGTATTCATGGCGGTCTTAAAAAGTCTTAAATTAGAGTTGGTGAAACCTCTGGATTGGGTATAAGACTGTAATGTGGCGCAGGGGTTCACCTTAAAGGAAAACAATGACTCTACACAAACAGCCTGAGCTGCCATGGAGTGGCAAAAGTCTAAAAACAAGCTACAAACACTCGCTCCATACTTTGCCAGATACTTTCCAAATGGTTTTTAGGGATTCTGATAACACTTGAACTTGCTTGTAGTTGTTCCATTTCTAAAGCAGGTATGTCTGGACTAAAATTTGTGATCATTTCTCTTTATTTTGTTTTTGAAGATAAAACTTTTTGTTCCATTTTATAATTGTGCACTACTTGTTGCTGGTGTATCGAATAAAATCCCCCCCAAAAATTGCATTTAAGTTGTTCGCAAAGTGTGAATATCTTTTGAAAGGCGTTGTAAATTTGCAGCTGATTAAAACAAACATCGTCCACCACAAAACAAGAACAGCAAAATGAGTTTGTGGCCATCGGTTTTAAGCGAGAGCACTTTTAGTAAGATGAGGAAACGATTCTCATTCTAGCGGTGAAGTCACGGCATGAAGGGGAAAGTGTGTATTGGGACACTGGGCTAAATTTACCGTCTTTTACCAGTCACCATGAAGGCAGCCACTACAGTTAAAAAAAAGAAAAAAAAGAAGCTAAAAATAAAATATGGAAGTAGAGTTTGGCAAAGATAAGAGGAGAAAATAAATTTTAAAAGCTACATATTAACGTCAGATAAAATCAAATAAAAAAAGACAAACATGACTGGCAAGAAGATCACAGAGGTTTGTGTGAGAAAGACAGAATGAGTCAAAACAGAGAAAAAAAGAGGGTTGAAGAGGACAAAGGTTGGACTCTTTTTTCAAACTTTTCTACAATTTTACACATGTACAAAGAACACAAAAATAAATTCACACATCAGTCACTTATCATTCCAGGAGGGGGAAAAAAAAAAAGTCATGCAGGAACAAAAATTTAGATTGGTCAGATTCAGATGGAGCTCATCTGCCAAAACTGGACAAAAGCAAAAGGTGCAGCGTACGAAGACGCTCGTTCAAATTTAATTTAATGCGTCCCGTTCAGGAGTCTGGAATGCTTTGGGTTGGACTGAGTCCGCCAGGTCAGGCATGTACAATCGCTTCCCATCCACTTCCACCACAAACATCCATGCAGTGAGGACTGACGGTTCGTATTCACTGACGCCCCACAGCACAACCATCAGCCTGCATGCAGAGCTGCAACACTACCTCTGCACACACACAGAACTTAGCCTTTCCGCCTTTTACTGCTGCGATATCCGACTAAAACTCTGCGCTGCGGAGAAACCGTCACTTTCCTCAACGCTCCGACAACAACAGATCGCCCACAAACAACTCGGCTCGGAACAGGAGCCGGTCTTCAGGGTCAACAGCGACGTTCTCTCCTCTGGTAGTTACGTTTTTTTTCTCATTCACAAAATGAAACTGCTATTTTGGTAGCTTAACGTCTCATAAGTGGTACAAAAAAAATCAGGGATCTTTAAAAAGAGCCTCAACAATTCAGTTTTTATTTGTTTTTGTCTGAAAAGTCACTAAATATAGCAACGAAATCGATAAGTAGGCATCCGAGGGGTGACTACTGTTAACGAAGCACATGCAGATGTGATTTGGTGTCTGGTTTTCAGATCTTTGCAGAACTCCCAAAATTAAGGAAATCGGAGCCAATTTATTGCTGCACCCATAATGCAGACATAAAACACTAAGGGCTGTGTGATCGGTCCACTGTTGATCAGATTATCATACAAGACTGCAGGTCCACGTTTGATGAAAACCTGACTGCTAAATCAGTGGATGATACCATAGAAGTGGAGGAACTGATTAATCAACGCCCAGACACGAAGTAGAACAGTTTCTGAACTGCTGCCACCAGACAGATCGGCACTAAAATGATTCCCTTTATATCCTCGCAACCTTTGTTATACGTTTAATCCAATTTGTGTTTTCTTCTATTTAATACATTTCTGCTCCAAATTGTTCAAGATGTCAGAGAAACTCTCAAACGTATTTGTCTGCCATTAGCTACACGAGTAAATAATCTGAATTGATCATCTCACCAAGGTTATTTTCTCTACTACAACACAAATGGTTCAGTAAAGCCAATGCCTAGAGACGATGCTTTGAGGCCACGTAAGAGTGAAATATGGGTCAAGTGAGGAAAATTTAAAGAAATTATAATATTCATAATTATCTTTGACAAGAAAAGGAAAGTAATGCGAGTATCAGTGGCTTATCCTTAGGCATCCAAATGATAACAGAAACAGCCATGGATGGGATGAGAGGAATGAACCGTGTTTGAGAGAGCATCTTATGAGACACGCCATCATGCTTTGTGTGTGTATATATTATATATATATAATTTATGATGACTATGATGTGATGTGATGACAGGAAAGCAGGTAGTGAACTGTAGTTGGGCCACTTACATGGACACATTGGAAGCATACAGGAAACTGACTTCTTCAAAGCGCAGAGTTTTACCCCAGACAGAGAAAAGTACGTTATAACTTTGAACACAGCAAATCCATGTCTACTCTTGTTTTTGTCTAGGCTACAGTACATGCACAACATGGGAAGCCACGACAAAAGAGCTTAGGCAACTCCCACTGACATGCACCGAGTGATCGCGTGGAGCATTCTTTTCTAAACCATCAGGTCTGCTCAGCCTCTCTAAAAGGCTCTGAGGCCGTCTGGAGGCAGCTGCGGTCATGCTGACTAAACAAAGAAACTGATAATGACGCCTCATTACTAAAACTAATCTGCCAGAACAAAACAAACATGCAAGGAAAACATCAGCGTTGACGCTACGGGCTCCATTAGCGCACGGCTATCCATGTTAAAGCATGAACCATGCACACCAAGGCCTCTCCAGCTAACCGCATGCCAGTGGACAGGGAGGACACAGAAACGGCAAAAGGCCACATGTAGGTATCAGCACACAGTGTCTTGCAAAAGGAGTCGTACTGATTTAGCTTTGGAAACTTTTTTTTTCTTACATCTACAAATTTGAAGCGATCTGCTTTAATGTGACTATTAACAGGTACTTGATGTCATGTCAGCTCTAAGTAGTTTAAATGATACTGAAAAATATTAAAGGGGAAAATATAGAAAATCGTTTAGAATTGTCTTTGCCTTCGTTTTGTTTAAACACATTTTTGTAATTATAAAACTTTTTTTTTAAAGAAAATGTAATAACATTTTTCTTTGTTCTAAAAACCAAATGAGAAAGAAGTTGTTGTTTTTTTAAGGTGTGCACCGATTGATCGGCCGACCAATCAGGCCTGAATCCCCAAATTTTGGACCGATATTTACACAGGAAATCCATCTCATCCACTAATCTCATTAACCTCCACCACGGTTTGAAAATCAACTTCTGTTCCCTATTTAGCAACTTTTCAGATAAAAAAGTATTAAGAAACAAAAATTGGTATCGGCATAAAATCTGAAAACTACAATCGGTGCAGTCGTAATTTTTGGCCATATTTTATCGCAGTTATTTGTAAAACTTTTTGTTGTTTTTTTTTTTTTTAAATCGAGGAATAAGTTTTTACAACTCAAAACAAAGTTTATGTCATAACATCAAAGGGTTCTTTGGACTGAAATAAGCCTGCTGAGGTCTCACAATACTTTGCGTTGACATGAAATCTGAATAAAACACAGTGACAGGTCCGAGTCCTATTGCAAGACACCGTAACTTGAGGCCTGTATTTCAGAGCTTCTGAACTCCAAGACAAACATCCCACTCGTTCCGTCCAAAACGCGCGTCAACAAAACTCTGAAATCGTGACCAAATTCAAGCGAGAAGAACAGAAAACGTCCTCAGTCTCTCTTCTCTCTCATGCTGCCGATCGCCTGGCAACGCTACAGACCATCACCACAGGACACATGCAACGAGACGACTTAAACACAAACACACACACACACACACACACTCTCTCTTTTCTTTAATTTTTTGCAGATTTCATGCAGAACCTCACGGGTCAAACAAAGACACTCTGAACATGGGTGAGACTGATGCAGGTTGAACTGGCTCCGGTGGCATCCGCTCTGCTTGCTGATTGGCTGAAGGTGGAGGAGAGGATGGGGGGAGGATAAAGGGAGGGAAGGAATCGTGTTGCACCGCAGGATCCTGCCTGTCTTTCTCAACTGTACTGCAGCAGAAGTTTAAAAAAAAAAAAAAGCATCCAGCCTCATCCATCATGCAGGAAGTGAGTCGCACACGCCCAAAAAGGAGAGTGGGGTGTGGGTGGGGGGGTGTGTGGGGGGGGGGGGGAGGATCCCCGTTGTAAGCCCATGCAGAAATCCCAGCTTAAAGTGGTGGATCAAGTAAGACGGGCTGGAAAAAAATCCCCTCATTGGAAAACCAAAATCTGCATTCAAACACTCAGCACATGCTTCAGTAGAACAGGAAACGTATGATTGTATCCAAACAAACCTAAAAATAAAAAAAATAATAAACAACACACATTATAACCATTGGAAAAGAATCCAGCGTTGCGTAACAGTGAGCATGCGAACACCAGCATGCTGCTGCTGCAATTACCCATTAGCACCAGAAAGAAAGAGAGAGAGAGGAAAAGAGAGAGAGGTGAACCCAATGCCACGGAGGAGAAACAAAAGAGCATCCGACTGCAATCTGCCATGCATCATACTTTCACTTTCACCGGGCTCCTCTCTCATGCCCTCCG
Organism: Poecilia latipinna; assembly: GCF_001443285.1. Classification (NCBI taxonomy): domain Eukaryota; kingdom Metazoa; phylum Chordata; class Actinopteri; order Cyprinodontiformes; family Poeciliidae; genus Poecilia; species Poecilia latipinna. The sequence goes on along the minus strand of NW_015113712.1, from coordinate 204,902 downwards.
GTGGTGGCAGCTACACAAATATCATTCCAGCTGCTGCGTGGAAAATCCGAACATCGGCGTGGCTAACGTGGGGAGCGTCGTCGGGGAAACGAAGCCAAGAGGGCCGACAGGTTGGCGTGAAAACAAGGCATGCTTTTGCTTTCGTTCTTGCAACACTCCCTCCCCAAAAAAAATTAATCCCAGCACATTTAAAAAAAAACAAACAAAAAAATAGAAGGTGAGGTCTCTTTGGATTTTAAACAAACAGGAAACAGATTGCAGAGGACTGGGGGAAGTGGGATACCAGTGGGCTGCATCAGAGCATATCACATAAGGGATGATGGGATGGAGACAGGCAGAACTGATGGAGGAGCGGAGAGAAGATGAAGGAGAGAGAGAAAGAGGGGAAATTACCTCGATTTTACGGCCCTCCACCAGCGTGCCGTGGAGCTTTTCTCTGGCTTTCTCCGCGTCGGCGCTGTTTTCAAATGTCACAAAGCCGAAACCCTGCGGCACACAGCGAGGTTAGAGAAGAAGAGGAGAAAGAGGAGGAGGAGGGGAGAGGAAGGGCAACGGTAGAACAGACCGGGTCCGTTTCTCACTGCTAAAAATATGAGCCAAAACTGTCAACGAAAGAGTACCAACACAATCGTCTCAAATTTAAATTAAGAATCAATTTGAAAATATATTCCGAATGCCATCTCAATTGCCGCTACGCTAACGCCTGTGGTTATGACTGTTACTTGCACACTTTTTCCCTCCACCAAACTTTCCTTCATCGTTAGCAATACCTTCTTAAATCTGCCAACTCGGCAGTTTTCCCCATGACTGTGTAGGCCGCAACTTAATATTTTCCTCTCTGAAATGGATTACTGAAAAACATAACATCTGTAGTTTGGAGATATAGATGTAGATGCTATAGAAAGCACAATCAAACAGAAAGAAGCAGCTATCTTTCATATTTATACATGTACACAGAGGGACTTTTTAACCAGAGTTCAAAGGTCAGGCAAAGAAACTATGACTCAATGCATCTCATTATTCTTGCAGCAGCAGAGTTTATCGCCGCCGTTCTGTTTTAAATAAAAGCAGGCAGATGATGCAACACACATTTTATTAAATGTTTTTTGAGTGTGAATACTGCTGACGTGTGTTTTTTTATTTATTTATTTTTTTAATCATACAGTGAGAATCTGGGGAGAAAATCAAATCTGCCAATCAGAGCTCTGACTGCTTTTTGGCATCGTGTTCGCATCAGAACTGATCTCACTCAAACAAAGACAGATCAGAAAAAGAAACGACTCACCTTTGACCCTCTCTCATTGAAAATAATCTCTACATCCAGAATCTTCCCAAATTGCTGCAAAAAACACCAAAAAGAGGAATTCAGTAAATATATATCTGAATAATTTAGCATAATTACACAGTAAAGTCTTTTTGAAGCCTGTTTGGAGGTAGGAGACTTTCAGCAAACGTACACTAGGGGTCACTGTTACACCAAAGACAATTTTCAGCATTAAACTGTGTTTATCTGTTGCTCTGTCCCATTTCCCTCCCCAGATTTTGCGACTCACACTAACACACTGACACAGTTAGAAGTTTGGCCCCCTGAACGCATTAGCAGGACCCCCGCGGTCGCCTTCCCCCGTGTCCCACTTTGACTCTCTCGCCCGCTCAGAAAGCGGTCGTTTCGCAGGAGCGCTTCACCACGCGTCTAGACTGATTTATTGATCCTGCCCGGAGCGGTCCGTACCCCAAACATCTGCCTGAGGTCCGGGTCCCGGAAGCGGAAGGGGATGTTGGAGACGTGGAGGCGCTTGGGGGTCCCCTTGGCCTCCGCGGAGTCTCCCGTTGAGCCGCCCGCGCCTGTGCCTCCTGCAGAACACTGCGCTCCCGCCTCGCCCTGAGACGTCTCCTCTGTCTTTCCCTGAGGAGGAATGAAACAGCATTTTTTTTTTTATTGAGATTTAACACAGTAGATTGACAGAAAGCAGAGAATAAAAGTGAAGTAGAAGGAAACTTTTACACAAACAACATCTGAAAATCCATTCCAAAATAGCTCAAATTCAGGGAGACTGGATGGACGGCGTCCGCAAACTCCAAAATATTCTGTCTTAAAGGGGCGGTATTATGTGTTTTCTAGCTACATAGTGTCATTTTACAGCACAATCAAGTAACTATGTTACCTTCAGTTGTTATAAAAATGCTGTGTTTATCAAAAATGACTAAAATAATTTTTACTTCCTTATTCAACACCTTGAAATTGGGCCTCTGTCTCTTTAAAAAATCCTGCTCTTTCTGAAACTCTGCATTCAGGAAGTTGTCACAAATGGCTCCCCTATTAATCCTTTAACATTTTTACAAACTTTTCACTGAGAAGTAGCTCCTATAATGAGCCCAGCTGATGCACAGTTCCACCAGGTGTTTGCTGATTGCCGCTGGCTAGTCTGAAGGAGCTGAGCGGTGGAGTCGTGGAAGCTCAGAAGCTTGGAAAGTGCAGCTCTTGGGGAGGAACTTTGTCCTTGAAGGCGGAGCTAAGTCCACCCAGGTGTTTTGCACAGCTGAATGGTTGCCACGGGAGATTGAAGGATTTCTCAAACATGCATAAAAGAATCAAGCGAATCAAGTGTTTTTGATAAGGTAATAACATCATAACATGATGCAAGCTGAAAAAAGTCAAGACGCTCAGCAGATATCAGAAAGGTCTGGGTCCCAAAATGATGATAAAGTACAAATCAATTTCAGCATGCCATTTTTGTTAAGATGCAAGTTAAAACCTAATTTTTCCCCCACAAAACAAATCCCCCTTTTTTATTCTTCCATTACAAATCTCATTTCCTCTAATTAAATTTTATAGATGAATGAGGAATAGTATTTAATATAAATCTGCCAGGACCATCAATGCAATGACAGCTTTCCATGTTGGCCGAAACACAAACATTTTGTTCTCGCCTGAACAAAGAACCTTCTGCCACATGTTTCTCTTATCCTCTACATGCCTGGTGGTGAAAATTAGCGGGACTTTCTTTCATTGATGGCCTTTCTTTATGGCACTTGTCTCTAAAAAGAAAGCTAATTAGCCGTCGTGTCGACAGTGAATCTCAGCAGCTCCTCCAGAGTTACCATAAGCTCTGATACTTGCTGTCCTCAACCAGCTGATGGGGCCGTAATCTTTCCTTTGTGTCTTCAGTTGTTCTTTGGGCTTCATGATGGTATTTGGAACAGGGCTGCACCGATTGTCTTCTGGCCGATCAATCAGTTGATAACAGTGGGGTGACTATTGTTCGGGTTTGTCATGGTTGAGCAAAAGGAAGATGGTGGTTGATTTTCAGACCTTTGCGTAATATTGGTGGAAAAAGTAGGTTTCTCATTTAAATATCGGAAATTCACAGATCAATCAATCAGTGCATCCCCTATAAAAAGAAGTTTATTTCTCTTTCAGTTTTTAGAACATAGGGGAAAAACTAGAAAAAAAAGAAAAATGTCAAGACTAACCTTTTCCATGCCTTTCTATTTAACAATTGTGTTCAGTTTTTCGACCAAGTTGTGGCTAATCGATCGGCCGATTCATCGGTGCACCTCTAGTCTCTGTAATGTTCTCTAACAAACCTCTGATGTCCTACAGGTGTATTTATACTCAATGTATTCAAATTAAGTAACTACTTTATTGATCCCAAAGGGAAATTGGACGCAGGTCGATTTTATTACTTACATTAGATGATTTCTGGAAGCAACCGATTTAATTTAGGGGTAACAGAGTAAAAGAGGTTGAATATGAATGCTCAAATATAAGAATTTTAATGTAAGAAAAAAAAAGATGTGGAAACCTTTATAAATGAAATACATGCTGCAGGTTTCTGACTGTAGTTCAGTCGTTGTGGAAAACCTCAGCAGAGTTCTGCTTCTCGCTGGAGAGCTCGTTCGACGCGTCAAGAAACTGATAATCTTCACGCTGCTCAGCATGAAAGCAGCGTTTATTTATATAGTAAACAATTCTGACGCTGAAGCGCAGCACAAACCGGAGCTGCTTTAGATCTTTATCTGTGTGTGTGTTTGTGAGTGTACAGGGTGAAAAGCAGTGTGCTGTGCTCCATAAACAAATTTCACCGAGCTCAAATTTAAAAAATAAATAAAATAAAAGTAGCAAATGAATGCTGACATCATGCAAACTGTGCATCTCGCAAATTAAAAGTGGAAGACTAATTAAAATAATAATAATAATAATGACTTGAGGAAAATGGTTCAGACTCCTCCTGCGAAGCAGCACAACTCTGAGTTTTTTGCTGATGTCGGCATGTTAATATGATGCTGAAACTCTGCTGATGTAACCTGAACCTGCTTCACCATGTTACGGCCATCTGCTGTTAGCTTCCTAAAAGCTCATTAAAGCTAAACTCAGCTCCAGCTGATGGGAAGGGTTATTAGATTTTACCTTCTTTGGCAATAAAAATAAAACCCCCACTGCATGTCACTGTCGGTAATTCCACTGTAATGCCATAAAATTACATTTTCATTCATTTAACCTACGCATATATCGGAAAATGTGACGAGCCCTGAACAAACGATCACTTATCCGCTGGTGAAACACGGTGGTGGCAGCATCATGCTGTGGGGGATGCCGGAAGAGAGGAGGTTCATGTTCCAGCACAGTAACGAGCCTAAGCATTCAGCCAGAGCGCCAACAGATCGAAGTGTATTCATGTGCTTGAATGGCCCAGTCAAAGTCCAGATTTAAATCCAGCAGTTTAAAAATCAAATATCCTTCCAGTCAAATACTTTGGATGATAATGTGACAAAACGCACTAAGGCATATTAAAATACATCCAAAATAATAATAATAATAATTTTAAAAAATCAAATATTATGAAAAAGTCCTGGATTTTTTTGTCATTCATTTAACAACTAAATTATTTTAGAATAATTATTCTGATGATTAATCGGTTAATCAGATGAAGAAATTGGCAAATTTTACAGATTTTTCATGTAGTCACTGTAGTCTTTTCTAGACAATATTAGAAATGCATTAAAAAATGAGTAATCTATTCCTTTTTTAAATAAGAAAATAATTTGTTGCCTAAAAAGCAAAAACAACGTTCCTTTAGTGAATCTGAACTCAGTGAAGCTAAAACAGTGCTACTTGAGGAGTTCTGTGTAAAACATATTTACAGACAAAAGTGCATTTATCTTAAATGCAAAATGTCTATGCACATATATTTGTATAGTTTTGGATTAATTCATGCTCCGATTATGCTTTTCCAGCATACCTCAGTTAGTGATTATTCGATTACTATATTAGTTGACGATTGTTTTAATAACCGATTAATCATGATTCATCCGATTAATCGTCTCCGCCCTAACCTATATAATATACAAGTTTTGGTGTCTCAAATGAGTGACAAAAGGTATTCAACTCATTCAAGGTGATATTAGTTTTGGGGGATGTTCTTGTCAGGGGATTATGAAAACATTTGCTGTTAAATCTCAGACATTGTTAACGGAGGAAGGAGTTCTTACATTGTTGTTGTTGGCTGTAGTCGTGGCTCCGTTAGCACCCGCTCCGACCTCCACTGCACTTTGGCCCGCGGCGGCAAACATGGCCCCCGGACCAAACTCTGTCCCTGGTAGGCCGTTTTGAGGAGGGGGAGGAGGGGGGAAGGTCGTAAAGGGCGGGGCTACTAAACCCTCCTGTCCTCCGGTTGAGTCCTGGGAGCCCTGTAGGATCGGGGATGAGGGTGAGGGGGTAAGAGGGAGATTGAGAAAAATTAACAATTATTCTCCGTTTACAGAGTGTAGGCAAAACGAGGAGGGGTAAAAACTCTTGGCATCAAATTTCACACTCGCTCTCCGTCCCTTCCCTTTATTCCCTGTGAATAATCCCCTCCCCCACCCTGTTCTGTACACCTCTATATCTCTGACAGGCATGTGTTTTGAGTCAGCCAACCATGAAATATTTACAGCAAACCCATCTATTATTAAGAGTCACAAAATTTGATACAGTTGGAAATACAAAGATGTTTTTGGGTGGATGAAGGTGAGGAGGGGGATAAAAAAATAAATAAATAAATTATATATATATATATATATATATATATATATATATAACGCTAACTGTGACACGTTCAAAGCCGCTGCTATGCTCTTGTTTCTGCGTTTTCCCGCTTGACTTTTAAAGCAGAAAATAACACCGCGGGCTAAATATACGTGTATCCTGTCAGCAGAGCTGCATCTGTATCTGCAGCTGGATGAGCTGCAGATTACAGCAAAACCAATTTGCCAGCGTGTTTCTGGTATTTTTCATGTGTGGTGACTCTGCACCGCAGCTAGACGAAATCATTTTTCACACCCAAGGGCATCTCAGACTGAGCTGTATGAGAAAAAGCTTTACAGTAAAGAAAGTAAAAGAAATGTTAATAGAGAACAAAAAAAGAGGGAGAAGGGTGTTTTAAACCAGAAAAACCAAAAAGATTAGTTTTTTTTCTTAATAGTCAAGAGTCAACTTCGTGTTACACAATCGATAAAGAGCAACTTTAGGAGCCAACAGCTTTCACTGTAGCAAGATATGAATTTTGATTATGAATTATGATTATAATTTCTTCTTCAACGTTTATTTAGCCCTGCCACTCTCCTCCTCCTTAAGTGACATTTGGACCCCACAAGTTTTTTACTCTGTTTGCAGTCTGGCGGGGTCACAGTCACTCTGCGTGCGTTTTTGAGAGGGTTAGATTATTTTTTATAACATTTTTTGGTTAATGAGAAAGGGGAAAGACATGTGGCAAAGGTTATCAGGCCGTATCGAACCTGTGACAACCAAGTAAGGGACTAAGTCCTCCATACATGGGTTATGCTTTACCCCTGCACCACTACAGCATCCTCCAATATTTTTTTTTGTGTGTGTGGTTTCAGGTACTGACGGTCTGACGAACAACCCCTCTTTTCCCTGCGTTCCTCCTACGCATTGCGCCAAGATTGCGCAAGGGTTAGCCAGGATAAAACTCCTTTAGATCAAGAATCTCTTTTACAAGAGTGTCTGACATTGCATTTAAGGGCAACTTAATTTCTGTCATGAATTCAAGACATTTAGGGCTTTAGGTTTAGATGCATGGACTTAAGATTTTTTACTGTGCATATTCCTCGAGGAGTGTGTTTATATCACACTCTACATTATAAATAGAATCTTTGCTAACTAATCATAAATGATATATATAATGAATCAATTTCTGGTCCGTTCCCGATGATCCCATGGTAATATCATGTGAACCAGCGATTGGCCCTCTACCATGAGTTGTATATAGGCTGGCTGACGCCCGGAGACACTCCATCTCCAGACAGCCTTTTTAATTAGCCGGAGTAACTAAGATGCCGCAACGCGACTGGGCTCTCCCTCTAATCCTATAGCCTGACAGCTCACCGCTCTGCTGCAGTGATGGGCGCTCTGGCAGTAAACAGGCAGCCGAGGCTAAAAGGCCCATCTGCAGCACAGACGGCTTCTGGGGCCTGAGCCCGACAGATAGGGGATGTCGCACAATCGGACGAGCGAGAGATAGGAAGCACTGGGGGAAAACCCATGCTGCTGCATCTTATTGTACGTGTTTATTGTCGCCAACTGATGGAAACGGAAACAATAAATCTGTTCAAAGAGATAAATGCAAAAGTAATTCGCTGGCCAGGCTTCTGTGATTCCCTGGATGAGAGCACTTGTTAAGGCATGTGAGCTCGTGAGCATGCGGTAGCCTGTATGAAGCGACGCAAAAGGGTGTGTCTTACAGGCACGGCCTAGCTCGGGGATTCATTTCATACAGCACACAAAGTGCTGGGCAGAAGGAAGGAAAACAGGATGAATGAAATATTGAGTGGTGAAAAAAAAAGAAAAAAGAGGAGGCTGAGTGCAGGGAGAGAAGACTTTATTGACCGTGATGCTGCAATCTAGACTCTGGTTATCTACTTGTATCCTGAGGCTGATTTAGTAGCGTGGGATTCATTTTCTACACCCCCTTAGAGAAGTATTAACACCCTTTGATCTTTTTGTTTGCATTTTCTTCCCTTAAATGTTCTTGGATGAGATTTTATGCCACGATTAAAAAGTAAAACAGTTCACATTAGGTCAAACTGGATGGAGAATGCCTCATTTTTTTAACTCTGATTCAGATCCACACTTTGACTGGGTTATTGTAACATGACTATGTTTAGATACAAAACATTTTGTTGGATCTCTGGTTGTACCTTTGGAGGGTCTCAAGTCTTCTTGCCACTCTTACATAATGGCCAAATCTGAGGATTGCATAACTAATAGTTCTAATGTTTACGTAAGATTTTACCCTGGAGTAAAAATGCTACAGTTTTTGCTGAGTTAACGAAACTATGTGCCTCTATTTAAAGCAAAAAACACGTAGCAATCATTATATTTGTGCTGCTAATATTGCACTTACGATCAGTGGTGGGCACACGTCTGGTAATGCGGAGCCAACTTTCCGTTTTGTGATTTTGCTAACTTTTAAAAACATTTAGCGCACTTAGATTCCCCTAAATGAATTTTTCCTGAATAAATTTTTCCGGATAAGTTTTGGTTATCGACCGCTAAGAATTCTTCAAGTAGATAGACATTTATATTCATGCTCTTATTTTGAAAAGGAAGAAGTCCGTTCTGTTTCCTCTCTTTTTTCACCAATAACTTCACACCAAAAAAACAGAGATCAACATGTAAACATAAGTGCAGTATCTAGGGGCATTATAGAACGTGAATTATTTCAAAATTAAATTGGTCCTTGAGGGTTATAGTCTGTCAATTTGATTTGAAGTTAGCACTTTAGCCTTAGCTCAGTTGGTGTAGTGGGTTTGAGGAATTAAAGGTTATAATTAGTGCTATAGCTACGTTAACAGTGCCCAACACCAATGACATTAATTCCTATTATTTTGTTCAAGACAAGCGTAGAAAATCCGTTAAAAGAAAGTGAGATTTTTTTCGAGTTTAGGAAAATTTATTTTAAAACAAATACACACAATACTAGAGGACTAAACCAACATATGAGAGTTGTGGAGCTAGAGATGAGATTCCTTCTTGGTGTTTTGCTCTTTATGGAGGAACAGATTAAATCACAGTGAGCTGATATTAGCCGTCTAAAAAGCTTAGCTAGGAAACAGTTCCATCTTTATTGCAGTAATGAGCTGTGCTCCTTTAGTTTCCATGCCGTGACTTTCCAAACAGTGATGCTTCTGGCCAACAGAAATCAGACTGATTGTAGTGCGGCGGCCAGGAACACTACGTTCCCTCTAAATCCTCTAGAATATTCTTAAAGAAAAAAGACTTTAGCCATAGAAATTATTTGACTGAACATTTTAGAGAGTTTGAAACAGTGGTATGCCGTCGTACTTGTAACTAACCCAAACAGTCGACACATTCTCCCACATGAGGTGCGAATCTCCGCGGCTCCTCCAGAGTTAGCCGGAGATTAAATTACATATCGTTTTACCAAACAGGCAACAGGGATGGGAATTTATCGTGATAAATTCTGTATCGTGATAAGAACTTTGATTTATCGTTGCCTCAATAAATTCCAATTACTTTTTTTTTTTGTTTTTAAATGATCCGTTTCGTCAGGATTCGCTGTTTTTTTTTTTAAACGTTTTTCCACAATGTTGGTTCAATGAGAGCATGTGCAGGCCAGTGGTACAATCACACTTTTTTTATGTGACTGGAGTATTAAAGATGCAAATGGGAATGTTGAGCTGCATTTGTGTTTGTGGGACTAGGATCCAGTCACAGATACCACCTAAAAGAAATTAGTAATAAAAATAGTTCTTGTCACTTTTATTACAACAATAGTTCCACAAAATATTGCAATAAAACAATAATAAATGGGCAATATGAACTTAAGAGACAAAGTAAAGACGGCTGAATACAAATGCATAAAAATATGTATTCTTGTTTTCACTTCATAATTATAGTTATACAAAACTTTGTTGGTTTAATTGTATAAATTTCAAAGAAAACACCCGAAATCTCTGAAGGCACTGAATCGCTGATCCACATGTTTTATTTTAGTGTAAAAATATCTTAATGCCTCTACAGCCATCCATTCATCCATCCATCCATTTTCTTTACACCCTTGTCCCTTAGTGGGGTCGGGAGGCCTTTACACCCAAAAATACAAAATAGGGAAACTTTATTGTTCACTAATAAAAGTCTAAATAGCCTAATGGTGTAATAATAATAATAATGAGACAGAGTTGTCAGCACAAGAGTTGCTGACTAAGGAGCTGCTCACTTCCACATGGCATGATCATATAGTCTAGCAGAGAGAGGGAGAAAATGGAAAAAGGAAAAAAAAAAAAGTATGATGGGAAAAATAAAAGTGGGGCCATATAGGAAATGATGAGGAATTCCTTTTTGGAGTTATAGCTGGCCTGAAAACATCAACAACACACACACAAAAAAAACTTTCCGCTGTGAATTCTGACACTCTGAGATGTGATTTAAACAGACGGCACGAAAATCAAGCTGAGCCGAAGCGACAGAGAAGATCACGTTATCAGGCGAAAGGTTATATTCTGGCAACATGACACAACGGTAACAAAAAGTAAAAAAAAAAAAAAAAAAAAAACTGAGGGGAAAGCACATTCATCAAAGCACTCCACTCATGCACACACAGAAATGCGCAGCAGCTGAGCTACCTGTGACACCATATGGCTTTCCGTACACACACAGCGAGGCGTTGTGGGGGGGAGGGGAGAGCCTTCTCGCCTCCAACTCCAGCCTCCTAAAGCGCAGACAGAACTGACAGCCACGTAGTGAAGCTGCTGAAGCTCATCAATCACAGTAATACATGATAATTAGACTAGTGGAACCGACTGCCGTCTGCAGAGAGAGCCGCTCTACTTATAGGTTCGGGTACTGTGAACCGTCTCGTTTCTTTCTCTGCGGTTCCAGTAAGTGGTGTTTACCTTCATCTCCCATCTTCCTAACAAAGCCCCCAAACATCCCCCCAACCCAACCACCTCGACTCCCTTTGCTTGATGAAACCCAGGCGGTAATTTCTCCTGTAAACCACCAGCAGACACCATTACAGCTTACAGCTCTGTCTGCGCCGCCATGTCCATCAAAGGACAGGCCACAGCCTATTTCCTTATATGGTCGTGTACATGTGGGCCTCTCGCTCATCATTTGTTCCATTCAAAGCCAACCAACTTTATTAATCAGATACGACTGTGAGTATTTGGAAAAACCATTCATACCCTCTGAAGTTTGTCATGATTGAACCACAAACCTTGGCGTTTTGGGACAGAGCAGCATAATGGAGTGATTATTTGTCAAAGGAAGTAAAATATGATTTTTTTTTTTTTAAATTGCCTTTCACATAAAATGAATGAAGAATGTGGTGTGCGTTTACATTCACCTCTGATCTCATCTGAGCAGAAAGAAAGAAAGAAAAAGAAAGGAACGGACAGGAAGAAAACACAGAAAGAATGAAAAGACAAAACCTAAAAGAAAGAGAAAGAAGAAACGACTGAACAAATGAAAAACTAAAGAACGAACAAAAGCATGAATGAAAGAACAAAAGATCAAACAAAAGAACAAATAAATGAATAAGCAAACGAATGAAACAAAAAGAACGAATGAATGAACAAAAACAAAAGAACAAATGAAAGACCAAATGATGAAAGAAAGACAGAAAGGAAGAAAGAACAAACGGTATAGAAAGGAGGATAAAAAGAAAAAGAAAAAGTCAGAAAATGGTCAAAGATCTCATCTTTATACAGACAGTAAATGTACGGCACTTGAAATATAATCATCCATTAAATCTGGAATCCAAGCAACTTTTGCACACATTGATGCTGCAACGACTAAACGACATGAATCCAATTAGAAATCAGAGTCAAAACTTGAAGTCATGTTTACGTCTCATCTGATGGAGCCTGACATCATTTCCTGTGGAGGATAAGGAAACATTTCAGTCTCTGGATGTGCAAAGCTGGTGGACAATAAAACACCGAAAAAGAGCTGCAGATTTTAATACCTTATCTTTTCCACTTCCTAACTATTTTTTGTTTTTATGTTAGTCTGCCATAAATTCATAAATACACTTTTGTGAGGCACTGTAAACATATTTTATGTAGTTTTACAGCAGCACAGCACAGATGGTGTAATAAAAAATAAAATAAAATAAAACTCTCCCTACAATACACTGAACAACGAGAAGTAGAAAATGCAGAGTCAGGGTTTTGAGCCACTTTACAGTACATTTAGTCGCACACTGCAGCCCCCGCTGACCCGCATTTGTTCTCAATAGAACCGTTCATTGCAAGTCTTGTGTTCTCCCTCTGACGACAACTAAAATCTCCCTGGGTCCCCTCAGGAGTCCCCCAGATTCATATGGTCTCACACACAGGCTTCACGTAGCCTCTAGGACTTTTATTTATTCATTTTTTTAATTTAAGATTTCGTCTGAGCTCGAAAACCCGACTGAAAGAAGCGTAATGCGTACGCGTGAATTGGAGACGTTCTGCCGTGAAACTGGAACCTCGTGACTCAAACGAACCGGCCGCTGTCGCTCGGCGCCAGCAGCTTTTGAGGGCCTGCTGAGATCTGTGACACGCGGCTCATTGGTTATTGACAATTCTGATCATCGTCAGCGTCGGCATCGTTATCATAATCAGAGGGACGGGGCTTTTCTTTATGTCACCCTGGGCAACGAAGCCTAAAAATACAAACCTGTGCCGATATTTTAGATGATCCCGTTTCTGTCTTAGCCTATTACAGCTAAGACTTTTTGTTAAATAGAATAATATATTAAAAAATTAGTCCAAGATATTTTAAAGTATAAACAGGAACGTTTAATATAAATTATTGGCAGTTAAATTAAGAGTGGTCAGGCTTTATATAAGATTGTTTGGATGGATAGAAACCAGGTTGTCCAAATATTAATTGATATATCAATTATCGACCCCAATTCCCTTAATTTTGGCCAATACTTGTGTCTGAAACCGATCTTATACACCAATCTTATTTGCCTCTGCAAAGGTGTGAAAATTCGCCGTCATCAATATCCACTTAGCAACTTTGTAGCTGTATTTAGTGACTTTTCAACTAAAAAGAAGAAAAAAAATGGAATAGTTTCCACTTACATGATTTATTGATTTGTTTTTTCCTCTTTTCTCATTCCATTCTTTCTACCAGAAACTACATGACAAAAGTCTTCAGTCTGGTGCTTTGGCCTAAACTAGGCCCTATTTTTATAAGGACAATTTTGTTTACAGACACTTAATGCATTTTATTTGTTGATTCCATTTTGTTTATTTATTTCGGAAATTTAAAATGTCTTCCAGTTCCAGTGTTAAATGCTAATCAGAATTTAAGTGAGTTTATTGGTCTTTGGGAATGTGTTATTGCGTCATTATGCCACGGAAATAGTCTCAAAACAGTAATAATATTGTTTATCGCAATAAAGTCTGGGACAATTCATTATTTCAGCAAAACCCGTTATTGTGACAGGGCTATAAATAACACACAAGTATTTAAAAATGATTAATTTAAGTAGGGGGTAGGAGGGAGATAACATGGAGTTACTGATCAGGGTATGTCCTAAATCAATACATCAATTTATGAACTACCCATGAATGTATTGTAATTTGCATTAGTGGAAGAAATTTTTCTATAGTGGATCGGCCACCAAATCTGGCTCCTACCCAGGGGCCCTTAACCTTGCAAACCCGGCCCTGGTCGCTCCTCTACGGTGTTTTAGATGTTCCAGACATGCTGCTGGGCTGTTCAGACACACCTCCACGTTCCACATCAACGCGCGGCACAAGGCGACACGTGGAGGGACTTTCACACCTCACCTCCGACTGCACACAGCCCGAGAGCCCGAGACGGCGGGCCCTCGGAGCGGCAGGGAAGTGGTTAACCCAGAGGTGGAGAGGATTCACACACTACATTAGGCCGGCGGTGCAGACAGCTCTGCTTTGACTGGGACTTCCAGGGTTAGATGGTACGAATACCATTAATCTCATCCTGCGATTCTGTCCGGTGTGGTAGGTAGATGATTTGGCTCGGCATTAAGTGCTCCTGATTAAATCTCTGACTAAACTGATTTGTCACTTTGACAAATGTGCAGCACAGCTGACTCAGAAATCTAAATCTCCACGAGAGGGGTTATTTTAATGTATTTCCTCATTTTCAAAAAGAAAAAAAAAGAAAATGAGCTCAGAATGGAGGTTTTTGGTCTACTTGTGATTTCTTTATCTTTTTAAAATCCAGGCACATCCACGTTTAGATGGTCGCTGCCAATATATGGACATCCAGGTTCAGCCTTCAGAGCGGTGCTGTCTAATTCATGTGCTACCTGCAGTTTGTGTTTGCTGGCATCAGCCTGATATGTGCCGACAGCCGGGCAGGTAGCCATTACAACCCAGCAGGGACGGACGGGAGCACAAAGTTACATCCACCAGCCTGGTGAGACCAGAGAATGGCCGTGCATCTTTCATGCGAACTTTCTGACCGTTTTTTTTTTTGTAAACACAAACGATAAATATGTGTATGGTAGATATTTTTACAGGCTTGAAATGTCTGAATGTAGTTTCACATCAGTGTATATTAGGAAAGACCAACACAATGTTATCAATTTTTGTCAAAAGAAAGGAAGACATATGATTTTTAAACTGTTTTACAAATAAATGAAAACATCTGGTGTGCATTTAAATTAACGTCTGGTTAATATTAAACAAAAGTTAATGTAACTTATTTTCCTTTTTGCATCTGAGAAGATTGAGAGAAAGAAAGAAAGAAAGAAAGAAGGAAAGAAAGAAAGAAGACAGAAAAAGAGAAAGAAAGAAAAAGAAGGAGGGAGAGAGAATGGAAAGAGGAAAGGAAGTAAAGAAGGTGGGAAAGAAGGACTGACGAATGGATGGATGATAACGGAAGGAAAACATTGAATAATAAATAAATTAAAGGACAGATTGACAAACAAATTAAGAAATGATGCGTAAACACGGAAGATTGATGGATGGATGGACGAACTGATGGTAAACGGATGTATGAATAGATACATGAATGGCCGGATGAACAATCCTTGGACAATCAAATGAATTGGGAACGAAGCCTGGAAACAAATATCCCTTCACTCTATGTCATCTTTCCACACTAATGCAGTCAGAGAAAATACTTTTTCCAGACAAAGCAGGATAACAGAGTGAAGTCTGAAGGCTTCAACCTTTCTCATAAAAAGCAGTGAATCATGAAATGTTCTCTTTATTTGCCCTTTTTATTCTTTTCTTCCCTCAACCCCCAGCGCAACTGGGTAAAACTGTGACTTCAATCTTCAGCAGATAAACTCACGGTTACTTCTACTCTCTAAATAACTCCGGTCGTCTCCAAACCTTCTGGAGACGGGCTGCCAAAAATAGAGGGAGAAAATTTGCAGAGAAGCGGCGTGGCTGGTGGAGTGTCACCTTCACAGTGCGTTCCCACGCGGAACTACCCCCTATACCCCTCATTACAAGCGCCATCCTCCATTTGCCGTCATTGTCGGAGATGAATAATGTGTTTAGCTTAGAGCTGCACATGCTCGCAGGGATATCGGAAAAAAACACAAAAAAAAAACTGGAGAAACAAACAAGGGCAGAAGAAAATAGAGAGAAGAAAACTCTTCTGCGAGAGAGGCATTTAAACTGTGAGGATGGACCAGTATGTGTGCTGATTAATGTATAAAAACGCTTAAGTGGTGTGTGAGGATGAAGAGGTGTTTGTTCAATACTTACGCAACACTCTCTCTATGTTTAGTATAGCTTTGCAACTGAACGCCGACCTCCAGCCGTTCGACTGCAGGATCGGCGTCAAGCTGACGAAGCGCTCCAGACTGAACAAAAGTTCCAATAAAAACACACGCCGGGTCTCGGCCAGCACTGACGTGATGTCAAAACTCGAATCCTTTTCCCGTCAGTTAATGCAACACAGCTGGGATACACGAGTAACAACGTCCACCCTTCGGTGTGGACGTTGTTACTGTAGGAACACTCACCGTCAACAGGACTCAGGGATGTTGGCCGTCTTTGGAAACCCTTAAGATTTAAGGTCAGATCCGAAGTCGGTGAGGTGTGGCGATGTTGTCAGGTCACAAAATCATTATTTGTGGGGAAAATTAAAGCTCGTTAGGTTTGGGTATGCAGATTAAGGTTTCGCAAATCACAACCTGAGTTGTAAAGAAACTGTAATCAGTATTTAACTTTTGGTTTGTGTCATGGTTTTATGCTACATGTTTAACCCTAACATGGTCCTGATGTCTAAAAAAACCTTGAATATGCTCCCTTGTTGTGGTTTTACTAATGAGTGAAAGATTTCATAAATTTTAAACCGCTTTAAATATTGAATATGGGTGCAGTTTTCTGGTCGATCGCCCATCTGGTAAAGATTTCTTTTGTCTTAAACGTTGTTAAATATAGTGACAAAGCCATGAAGTTAGCAACAGTTGGGGGATTTTTGTTAATCGCACATGTGCTGACCTGACCTGGTCCGCAGATCCATGGATAAGATCGGTTATTCATTCAAATATCTGCCTATCGCAACTTCCTAAAAATGAAGGAAATCAGGAGAACTCATAATATCGAATAATCCAGAAAAAAGATTGATTGGTGTACATATTTTTAGATCTGAACTAAAGATGATCAAATCCAGCCTAGACATACGGTAGGCTGTGGAATAATCCTGTCGCTAATGCTGCTGGGAAGCTCCAAACCAGACACCAACTTCAGCTCTGTTAGCATGTAAACTTTGGACCAATGCTAACTAGCCACATGAGAAACTTGAGCTCTATCGTCTTTTAAACACCACAATAAGAGTCTCAATCACACAGTTAAGCCAACAATTATTCATATCATTGGCCGTTTCTCATAATTGCTGGCCTGCTTTTTGCCAGTTTCAACTTGTGTTTAGAAAAGTTTACTTTTGTTAAAGAGGTACTCTAGTCAAGACACATTCCATCGGATGAAATGTGTCTAATATTAAAAGATTACTTCAAACTTAGACTTTGCCAGGGTTTCAGCATGAGTGATTTTGGGTTTAACTGTCAAGCCAGTACATTTCCCTCTGGGGTTCTAGATAGCTGCTCGCCTTTCCCTCAGTAGAGGAAGACACAAGCTGACAGCTCCAAGACAACACTTTGGGAAACAAATTTAAGACGGAAGAAAAATATCCTGGTACTTTAACATGGCTAGACCTTGTCACAGCCTAAGCAAATCTCTTGTTTTACAAGCTCACACACAGTGTGACGTCGTTTCTTTCTGTAGATTGAATTATTAATGACCAATAAAGGCAGGAAAGGCACAAAAAAAATACAAATAAAACAGAAATCCGCTAAATTCTTTTGGATGGCTTAAAATCAGACTTAAATCACAGATTGGTGCATCTCTACAGCAAACGGATCAACACTGTAAATGTTGGAGTGAAGTTCTTTAATAGTGGTATTTTTGTGCACAGAAACCAGCGTGCCTCAGTACCTGCCTCTCTCAATCCAGTGCACAGACGAAGTTTAAGCTGGACGGACAGCTTGGATGACGACGGTAAAAAAAAAAAAAAAAAAAAAAAAAATGCTGGACAAAACCTTCGCCTCTACCCGACATGATGTGGCGCACACAAAAACAAGCATGCAAAACACAACATGACACTGTGTGCAGTCAGCACGGACAAAACCTGCAGTATCAAATGTAAACGTGCATGTCAACACATGCGGTTTTCAGCTGTTGCTACCTCGCGTCCGCGCGCATTCCCTTCTCCTACCGTCTCCATCCGATCCCAACAGCCGCCCGCCCTCGGGCCCAGAGGAAACCACGAGCAGAGAGCGGGACGTGCTACAACAGGGCCAGAACGCAGCTCTCATCCTCGGGCTGTCTCTCAGCTAAAGTAGCACAGACACACCCACCATATGCTGAGAACACCCCCAGTACGCAACATCAACTGCGTTATAATCTAGTGTTTTGAGTCGGCTTTAGTGCAATACAGTGTTTTTACTCTGCCAGCTCAATGCAGGTATGCATTCCTGCCCTTGTTTTGCCTCCACCGCAGTGACCCAACACGGAAATGATTTATATTACAAGAAAAGTTTAAAAGACGAAACAAAAATAAGAACTTCAAACACGTAATAAACAGGACTTGGCCAATTTTCAGCTTGATCAGAGGTGAAACTCAAAAATCCAATATTTTTCCAGTCACTGAATGCACCATACCAGCTGCTCACATCACTGTTTAAGGTGGGACGCTGTTTCTCAGGCAAGACGACTACTTTTAAAATAAGTTATGGGGCAGTCAAAGCAGACAGCAAGAAACTTTATGTTTCAACGTGCCACGACATGTTGGGGGTTCATTCTGGTTTTCAAGAGAATGAGATTTTGAGCAGCTAGTAGGAAGTCTGAATCAACTGCAGAGCTGGTCAGTTTTATCCATTTGATACGTCATAGAAGATGCTAGATTTGGAAATGCTCTTCTTTTTTTCTTTTTGTATTTTCTAGAACATACGCAGCAGACGGCTTCTTAAGTTTAGCCAGCTCTACTATCGCTGCCAACCGTGCTAATAGTTAACATAAGCTGCTACAAACAGGTTAAGAGGAAACCATTTTTGGCCGTTTTAGCAATGGTAGGTGCAGTGACAGCAGTGGATCCCCGCTGATTCGCAGTTTGGTATTCGTCAAATTTAATAGTTTCTCCAAATTATTTGCAGAAACTACAGTAGTCACAGATGTATCATATAGCATCTCTAACATTTAAGAACAAAATTTAAGCTTGGGAAGCTGAAATACCTAGGCCCAATGCTACATGACATGCTACTGGTTGGCATTGGCAAAGCAGCCAATTCAGGAGAGCCGTTCATTTTCCTTAGAGCTGATCAGCTGTAGCCCAAGACCAGAGATAAGGAAGACTATACATGTTAGATTCTATGTTAGTACTAAGATGGTGTCCACTCTGTGTATTTAAAGTATATTTTAAAAATTAAAATAAACATTTCTAAGTGTCTTTAGACGGCGGTTTTAAGTATTCCCAGGGTTAAGCTATTTGTGGACAGTAATGATCCTTGGGATCCACTGTGACCACTAATTTATTATGCTAAAGGTAAATTAGTCACTGTTTCACTGTGACTGATGTGACATGCCATTTGCTTCCAACATAAATGAGCACTCATAGCAAGAAAGCCATAAAAACATTTTGTTCTATTCGGATTTCTTCCAAAGTGATAGAAATCTGAATTAGTTAAAATCTTCCTGGGCAGGTCAAAGCTTTACCAAAAAAAAAGTGTCACAAATTGGCCGCAAAATTCTTAACACTGCATCCTGAACTGTAGCAAAACAAGCAAAGCAATCAGCAATAATCGGTTGCAGGGTGTTATACAAGGAGAGAACAGCAGAGCTGCAGGGACAAGCCCTGCTGTTGGTCTGAAACTCTGCCAACTATCTGACAGAGGCCTCACCTGGGCCAAGACACAGCAAAGCAGAGCGGGGCAGCACCATAAACAGTACAGCCAATTACCTCAACACGAAGCCAAACCAAACTCAGAGGAAATAACCGTTAGCGTCTCCGCCGCTCTGCCTTGCATCGACGGACACGTGCGCGAGGTAGTTTACGAAAACACGCTCTGCCGAAGGAGTGAACTTACCGGGAGCAGAGCTGGGTAGTACAGCCCCATCATCGTCTGATCTACAGGAACAACCGCTGACCAGCTCTCCACTATCCCGGCACTTCCTCCCTCTCCTTCCCTTTGTGTCTCTTCTCTTCCTCCTCGTATTCCTCCACCTCTCCTGCGCCTGTGCCCCAGGACCATGAGCCGAAGATGGCTTCAGTCCACGTCTGTCTCGCACGTTTAAATTCTCCCTAGTTCACTCTCCACCTCCACTGCTCCCCCCTTCGTCTTAAACCGGCGTCCCTTCTTCCCACTTCTCCGGCACGCAAGCTCCGTCTGCCTGTCACTCTCAACCTCTCCTCGTCTCGGCGGCCCGGCCGCTCTGATCCCCCTTGGGCCTTTCTGTCTCTCTCCTCCTGCCAGGCTGAGTCTCTTCTCTCCTCCTCTCTCTCCTCTTCGCTCCGAGGCTGTCATTCACATGCTCGCGTTACACGTCTTGCTGCTCCCCCTTTTTGCCTCTCTCTTGTTCCCGCCCCTCTTTTTAAAAACTTTCCCTCCCTTTCCGTCTCAGTGCCTCCTATCCATCAAAGCATCCATCCCTCCATGCAGCCACCTAAACCCCCCGTCTCCGGATGGAGTCAGAACGCTGTTGTTGGTGCCTCGTCAAGCCTCTGCAGGGAGAAGAAACGGGAAAGGAAGAAGATGTCTTCCATCCACGCACTGGCTGCCTGAAAGAACAGAATGCGACCCCCACTGCATTGCAGCTTTTTTTTTTTTTTGATGATTTATTTATTGCATGGCAGGCTGTCAGCTGCAAAAAAGCAGTGGTAGGTAGGCCAGAAGAGTAGCTAAGCTGCGTGGGTAGGCTCCTAGATCACCATCTCTCCCTCTCTCTCTCCTGCAGCTGTCCAACTGAGCTCCAATTCCAGAACCCGGAGCTTCAAGCCGAATGTGAATCTGTATTTCGCTGCATTGCGCCTTTTTTTCACCCCCTTCTGGCTCAGTTCCGCCACTTTCCAACACTGCATTGTTAGGAGGCGCTTAATTTGCAGAGATGGGAGTGCAGTTCCTTGCGCTGCACTTTCATATGGGAGGGACTGAACTCTGCAGAGAAAGAAAAAAAAGAAAAGACAAAAAAAAAAGCCCTGATGCCAAGCATTCAGGCATCTGCTGAGTCTGGCTAGAAACTGAGTCCGGAGGGATGAAAGGGAAGGGAAAGATATGTGGTGCTGGAGATGTAGAGGGGGTAATTTTTATTTATTTAAAAAAAAAAAAAAAAAAAAAGGTTAGCTGGACTAGAGTAGAGGTGCAGTGGATGCTAGCGAGAGATAACGGGATAGGGAGATAAGTGGATAAAGGGCTGGGTGGAGAAAAAGAGCGAGGGATGACGGGATTAGGGCTGTAAGTGAGGAGGATGAGAGGATGAATGGGGGGATGATCCCGGGATTAAGTCCACAGGCTGGACGCAGCAATAAACACATGCGTACAGTGTACACACAGATGTGCTTTGATTGGATTCGGGCTGGTGCACCTTGGCTGGCAAAACAAAGGCTACGGCCACCAGCCAATCAGAGCGAAGAACGCTCTGATTGGTTCCCCATTACAGCTTTGGACTTTGTCTCAATAGTTCAGATCCTCAAACTAATTAGGCTGCGAGACGAAAAGTTAGACACAAAGTGAAATTTTCTGATTACAATTTAATAAAGATAAAGGGAAACAAGATATTTGGACCAACTTAGTTCAAGGTGTGTAGAAGGAAGTGTCCGGTCATCAGTTTGTGACCTTAGGATGAAGCAGATTTGGGTTATGCAGTCGGACAATGATCACAAAGGACACCTGAGAGTCAACCTCAACAAAAAAACAAAGGTTTCCATATGCCCTATTCAAAGGCCGAGCTCAAATAAGAGTGAGACACTGTGATATGAGCTTAAAGAGACTTTGTGTGCTTGAAAATCCTCCACTATGGCTGACATAAAACAATTAAGCGAAGAAAAGAGGGCCAAAATTCCTCCACAGTGTAAGTTATCGCAAACATTTGATAGCAGTTGCTCTTGCAATAGTAGCACAACCAGTTATCAGGTTCAGGGGGTATTTGTTTTATTATTTGTTTTATTATTTGTTTTATTATGTTTTGGCATTGGATCAGGTGAGTCTGGATCTCTTCGGTCCATTGAAAGCAGCCTTTGATTAATGTATGCAGATCATCTTTGACATTAAAATTTGTTTGATAGGTGACTAGCGATTTATGATATAGCTGCATTAACATTGGTATTAGCCAATAACAGCATGGTTTGTTTTTTTTGCACAAATTGGTCCGATAAGTAAGTTGGTCGATATTAATAAATTTTCATTTTGTTGCCGTTTATGTTGGGGGTTGGTCCTGTGATAGAGATGCGGGGTGTTAAACTGAAGCTGAGAAGTGCAGTTGTTTTCTCAATGTGTGTATATCGGCAGACATTGCTTATCAACAGCAATATTAATATCGGTATCAGCCAAGATTTTCACATCACATAAAACCAATCTCTAAGGGGGAAAATATTTGTGCGCATAAACCCTACGATGTTTTGACTATTCTGAGGTAAAAACAATACTTTTTGAAGCACTGCAACAGTAATGACTTCAAATCATAAAACATTGCAATGGGCCACCTAAATGAATGCACAACACGCAGAGGGACAAGCAGCAGGGACCCACACAGCTCGTCACCATTTAACACTCTGATATTGACACAGGCAGACCTGCAGGCAGTTCAAACAAGCGTACATATTGTAGGACAGGAGCTCGACGAAGACAAATGTACTACCGCCGCGGCGCGAGAGGCCCAATCTTCCCAAGCTAGGCTCAGCTAACTCCATTTGCATGATAACCGACAGCCAGTGTGCTCCAGGGTAGAATATATTAGCAGGAGTTACTTTCTAAATCATTTATAGCGCAAATCCAGAAGTGTGTGTTGGTTCTCAATGTAAAAGATGACTAATGGAGCTCTGAATGTGCTCCGGATCGGCCGGGGTCGTCAGGCTGGGCGCTCGTTTCGCAGGCTGATGAAGCTCCAGGTGCTTCGTTGGTGCGTTTTTAGTGCGTTTTTAGCACTTTGCAACAAACCCAAAATGTGCTTTTGAGATTTTATGTGACCAACATAATGTGCTTAATTATGTAGTGGAGGCAGAATGAGTCATGGTTTTTAAGGGTTTTTGGAAAAAAAAAAAAAAAAAGTCTGGAGAAATATGGTGTGTGTTTTTATTCGGTGCCCCTCTGAGCTTGGACTTTGCAGAGCCACGTTTTGGATCTGAAAGCCTCCTGGGCTTTGGCTCGATCAGATCTACACGTCTTTAGGCTGATTTGTTTGTCTTTTTGATTGTTGGAGATCACCTGAACAGTATTTTGCCACAGAGTGACAATTGGATTTAGGTCTGGACTTTGACTGGGCCATTCTAACCCATGACTATTCTTTGATCTAACCTACTCCATTGCAGCTCTGGCTGTATGGTTAGCGATGTCATCCTGGTTAAGGTGAACCTTCGTCCTGGTGTCAAACCTTTTCCAAAGTTTCATGTATGGGTACACCAATAAATCGGCCCTGACTTCCTTAATTTTGGAAGATCGGGGCCGACACTTTGTGACTTTGTCGCTACATTTAGCAATTGTTCAGACAAAAAAAAATTGGTTTTGGTCCAAGTCGGAATCGGTAGGTCAGACTTTTTAAAGATTGGGATTGTCCAGAAAACTCCAATCAGGGCACCCTTAGTTTTACGATAGGATTGTTCTGCATTTAGCCTCAATGGTACCACTTTACAATATGGCTACTATCAAAGATGGATAATAAATAGTTCATAGATAAGTTATTAATTAATTTCTAAACGCTTTATAAATCATTAATAAAAGAGTGAGGAGACAAAATCGACCGGTTCCTTACAAAATAGTCAGATAAATGTGTTCAATTACATATTTTTATCTAAAGTTGTTACACTAAACATTGTAAGCACAATAAGCACTTGTAAACGTCATTTGTTTAGCATATAGTCTCTCTCTCCCCTTTAATCAATGCATAATAAACAGGTAATGATTTATAAAGTATTCATAGATCAGTTCTCTATATACTAAATGAATATAAGGGGAGCCTTATTGTAAAGTGGAGCCGTCACAACTGCATTCCTGCCAATTCTGAAAAAAGCACTCCCACAGCCTGATGCTGCCAACACCATATTTGATGGCAAGTTCATGCCATTGGTTGGACTTGATTTTATTTAGGGAAGTCAGCGTTGAGGGATTTGATCTCTAAACACAAAGCCACTTTTTGGTTATAAAGTGACAATATCAAAAGATGGAACAGATTTGTAAAGTACTGTAAGCTCTACTTTAAATAACTCGCTTCTGTGTCTCTTCCAGCTCTCTCATCTTTTTCTCTTTTTTAACGCCTTTTATTCCTCCCTTTTCTCTTGTCAACTGAGCATTCAACTAAAAATAACTGAACTGTTGGTCAGCGGGGACAGGAACAAGGAATCTAAATAAAATTAGCTTCTGAACCTCAAGCTCTGTCACATTTCAGAACTGGATTTCTAAAAACAAAAAAAGAAAAGAAGAGGAGAAGAGCAGAATACTAAAGACAGAGCTGAGGTTTGGGAGGATCTTCCATCTTGTGTGGAGAGGAGGGAAGTAGGTGGGGGGGGCGTACCGGCACACGGACCAATACCCCCCTCCTGTGGCACTGCCAGAGAGCTGCACATCCCAAACACAGACTGCAGACACACACACACACACACACACACACGTGCACAAATACTCACATATTGCAGCACTCAAAACCACATTAGAATAACTGAACACACACACACACACACACACACACACACACACACACACACACACACACACACACACACACACTCACACGCACGAGTCCTGAGACGGTTTGAGCCACTGAGTGTGTGCTGCTGCTGCTGCTGCTGCTGCTGGAAGGCAGATAAAATACTCGACTCCTCTTCCTCTCCTCTGCACACATAAGGCAGTGATTACCGAGAGCAATACGTGTGGAGAGAAACAGAGAAAAAAACGAGCAAGAGGATGAGAGGGGAGCCGAGGAGTGAAAGGACGGGAACATCCGTGTGAAAAGCCCCCCTCCACCTCCACCAGTGCGAGTACGGAGCGCGGCTCCGAGCCGGTGATGGGATAATTTCGCCCCACTTTCCGAGGGTTCGAGTGTTTGAAAGAGAAGCTTAGTCACAAGCGGCTCCGCTTTCCATTCAGCGTTCGCAGCGCGTTCCGAGTCGCAAACGTCGCAAACGGCATCAAGGTAACGAGGCGCGTCTCCGATCCGGCAGGCGGGACAAACGAGTCGGTGCGGTGGGGAGGAACAGAGACGTTTACCGATTTCCCAAAATGAAATTGCTAAGTGACATCAGACGAGGAAAAGAGGCAAAAGTATTCGTTCACGCTGCGCTTTGAACATGTGCTTTGTCAGAAAGTTTTAGATGTTAAAACTGATTATATAATCACATGGAAATAAGATGAGGAAATAAAACATCCAGATCATGATTTTATCCATTTCCTTGGGATTTACAAATTTGTGACCCAAGATTCTCCGTCAAAATTTCTGATACAGAACAAAATTTATGTTTCCATTATTTATGGCAATTTGTAGTAAAGTAGCACCAGACCATCATGTGTTTTTTTCTCATGAAATGCTATTAGTTTTATATCAGCTATAACAGGATAAATACCTTCCTTTCAGTCTAGGGAATATTTTCCACAAAGACGTTTTTAGTGGTAGCTTGAATAAAATTTAAGACCAAAAAACTATAAAAACAGGAGGATGATTGAGGGATCCTGCTGTATGACAATCAAACGTAGCAAAAACTGTGACGTTTCTGGGCTCCGTTTGTAGCGGTGTTGTGCTTCTCGCACTGCATGTGACTCTACAATCTTAAATCCCAAAGAGCCTGGATTTATTTTTTTTATTTTTCTGCACAAAATGCACTTAGCTTCGTGTGAGTTGTCAACAGTAGTGAGCCGGTGGCAAAAACGAACGTCATCCAGTCAATTGATGATAAATGTACACATATTCATGGTAGATGAAAAAAAGCTAGCAAGGGTATATTGCCTGACAAAGTCCCACAAGAAAAAAAAAACCTACAAGATTAAATTGTCCTGCCGCAACAAAATTTAAGATCTGTCATCAACTTAGATTTTTAATAAATTTTAAAGGCCTTCATTTTAGAAAACATCAATTTAAGACATTTAAAGGATGAGCAATCACCCCGGTTTGCTCTCCAGGTTGGCTTATTTTTATCCAATAATACAATTTGTTTGATGATATGAGCTGGGAAAAAAAAAGCAAAAACTGAATAAATCTGTAAACATACAAATACTTGTTTTTCTTAAATAGTACCCCAACTATAAACAGATGCATAAATTTTTTTCAGGAACCTTGAGCATCCAACGACGACGTGGTAAACACATAACTGCAGTAGACGTGACGTCTGTTCTGCCTTTTTTTTTTTTTTCCCCAGCTTTCAAAGCAGCCGGATGATGAAACCAACAGCGTTCGACTGAGTCAAGGATTCTCAAAGTTTATTGTTACTGAGATTTGCAAGCAAATAATAATCTCTTACCTGACTGTGAGGTGCGTATCCATGGAAACCGGGGTTTAAAGGCTCATTGTTCTGAAAAGAGACAACAGGAGGGATGAGAGCGGCGTTAAGTTGCTAGGCTTCTACAAATGAGTGGAAGGCAGCGCGATGGAGCAAAACTTTAAACGTTCTCAAAAGGCAAAAATAAATAACAAAAATGCACCATTACATTGTTGTTACTGAAAGTTTAACATTATAGGCAATCAACATCACTAATTTGGGGATTTTAAAGATGCATTTTAAGAGCTGTTTTTATACAGTTTTATCATCCAACAAACAACTTGGGGGATTTTTGGCCTTTGTGAATGAATTTGTTGAATGTTCTTCAACTCACAAAGAGTCTCAATTATGAATCAAAGCTAAAATATACATCTTTACCTGCACATTGTCCCACTTTTTGGAGTAATCAACAACGTTTAGGGAAAATTCTGGCTCAATATTTGACCAGTTTAAATGCTGTATAAAGCTGCTCCCAGAATTAAATACATCACAATAAAATAATAAACAATAGCCTTATTGCTCAATAAAAACACATATTGCTAACCAGAATCGTATCAGGAGCTTGTTGACAGCTTTAAAAAAAAAAGTGTCCAGTTTCTCTGCAACTTGCTGAAGGACATTTGTCCAAATGTTACCGGAGGTCTATTCTTATGTTTGAGTTTGCATGTATTACTTTAGGAATAAATTGAAAAGTGTGCATCCAGTTCTTCTTTTCAGTAAACATCAAGCTTGGCTGTTGTAAAATTATTCCACCCTAAAAAGGAACAAGAGGTTCTTTAAAACGCTAAAATTAATGTTAAGCACCTTTCACACCCAAGCTGAGTAACCAGCTCTGCACACCAAGTCAACTTTCCCAAGAACTGTGATCCAGCCGACCCAACCAATCGGAAGCCACCGCCAGGACCGGTTTCCTCGACGACCCCCGCGTCCCCAACTCAGAAACCCACTGTTGTGGTTAATTGCTCTATAATTACTTTTAATTAGATTATTTCTGTCTCTCTTGCTCTTTTTATTTTCCTACTCCGTGCCGTTTCTGACCCGGCAAGAGGATCCATTGTTTGCCTCGGCGCTACAGTAGGTTTGGTGGGGGTTGGGGGTTTGGGTCTGGAACAATGGGGAAAGTTAACTAAATGATGATGTTTTGACAGCGGTAAGATGGAGAGGGAGGGTGAGAGAG
Organism: Poecilia latipinna; assembly: GCF_001443285.1. Taxonomy (NCBI): domain Eukaryota; kingdom Metazoa; phylum Chordata; class Actinopteri; order Cyprinodontiformes; family Poeciliidae; genus Poecilia; species Poecilia latipinna. The sequence continues at coordinate 177,525 of NW_015113712.1, read as the reverse complement.
AGAGCGAGATGACTCTGGGCCTGCTGGTACGTCTCGCAGAGAAAACACGACCGCCTGGTGAGTTTTATGTCTCTGCACTCGAAAAGGAGCCGAGGCGCGAATCTGGTTGAGCAGAAAGGAGGAGGGTGAGAGGGGAAGGCCTGGAGGGGTAACAGAAAGAAACACGTACGTGTCTGAGAATAACTATACACCCCAGTGTTGGGTAAATTTAATCAGGAAATATTAGAAATCCATGTGCTAACCAAAAAGAGAAAAAAAAAAGCAGATCTAGACTCCGAGGACTGTCAACAGAGTTAACCTCTTAGCCTCGACCTCGAGCCGCCCGCTGCGGGAATCGTTTCCTAATTGCTTTCAGCCAGCCAATCAAGGCCAAGTGTATGAGACGGAGGGCCATGATGACACAAAGTTTATATAAACAGACGGAGAAAAGGCTATTAATCCAGAAGAGCTCTCTGTAAAACTGGGCCTGGCAGAGAGAGAGAGGGGCTAATGGGAAACACAGATGTACAGACAGAGCTGTGTAGAGGAATCTGTACAGTACTGAGGCCCACCGAGTCAAAGCTTTGTAAAACAACATTCACTCCAATTAAAGCCGAGAGTCTTTTTTATCAGCTTTGAACGTGTAAAGATACAGTTTTGACCATTCTTCTTTGTAAAAATAGTTCAAGTTCAGACGAGATGGCGGGTGATGCACATCTCATGGTGTTTTCACAACCGACAGTCCGGTAAACTTGGGTCGACTGGGTCATAACAGACCTGTCGCCATGGTATCCAGGCCACTCAGGTCTTCTGGTTCTGGTCCATCTCCAGACCCAGAACAAAACATGGAGAAGCAGCATTCAGTTCCAGAAAACCAGAAAACTGCTGAAACATTGACATCCTTACAGTCAAGGATAGGAACCCATTTGTTTAGAGATTAATTTGGTTCAGAATAACGAACATTGATCAATGTGATGTTCATTTGTTTGATGATTTTGATGGTGGCATTTAACAAAATGTAACATTTATTGCTTGTTTCATAGTTGGCTACTGTGTGATATTTTATGGTGTAGAGTACATTGAACTGCCTCGTTGCTGAAATGTGGTACACAAACAAACTTGACTTGACCAAATTTGCAACATTTGTTGCATTTTCAGCTGCTGCTGTTCATTTTCATACCTCCCCTTTGTCAAATGCCAGATATTAGAAGTTGTTGGATTTCTCTTTTGTCTTTGGCAGAAAACCACAAGCAATTTCTCCAGCTAGCGCTAGCCACACACATGTTCATTTTGGTTGCATTTACCCAAAATGCCCTGCGCTGCAGTCCGCTTCCTCTTTCTAGCGTTCACATATGCATTCAAACTGCACCAGAGTTCACTTGAACTTAGGTATGTAGGTGGACCAGAGTTCACTTTTTTTTTGTCTGCATCAGAGTTGGATTGTGCGTTCATACGTCCCCAAATGACTTTCTAGGCAAACAGACTAGAGTTTGATTAAAGCAGACTAAGTAGGGTTGTTGTAAATGCACCCTCAGTTTCCATTGCAGATAACTTACTGGGAGCGGCTACGTGTGTGACGTTATTGGGAAAGAGTAAAGGTACCTGAACGTATATTCTCTCCAGATTTTTATGTCTCCTTAGATTTCACAATTTTGGGCTATTTTCACAAAATCTCAACTAAATACTTTCAATTCTGACAAAAAATTTTAAAAGGTTCAATTGTGCTGACTACCACAGGGCTCTGTAATGCTAATGCGGAGACCAATAAATACGTGTCTGGACGGTGTGTGCTTACTGAAAGCCAAATGATAATAGAAACAAGATGGTTTTCATAAAATGAGCCGAATTTGAAGGAAACAGATGGAAAAAAACAAACAAAAAATAACATTTTGTTATACGAGCTGTAAACTCAGACTGTCAGAGAAGCGGGAGTTGGGGCCCGTCCTCCCTTTTCCCCGCCTGAAACAGCTCCCTCTTTGTCTTTTCCCTCCACTTCCTGTTTCATCTGGAACCAATTTCCCCCTCGTGCCTCGTCCCCAGGGGGAACACTCTCCTTTACAGGCTCGCATTGAGCCGAGGACGAACCGCTGATGACGCGAAGGGCCGAGAACCTCGGATCTACGAATCCCGAGGCACGTTTTCCAGAGACGCTCTAAAACATCTGCAGCGCTTCTTCTGCATTTACCCCCAATTAACTCCTTCCCGTTAACCAAAAGGCCCCGAATGCGTCTTCCTCGGTCGACGTGAGGGGGTTCGTTTGACGCACTGGTGATGAGAAGTAAGAGGAAACCTTGCCACGCCGCAGAAACGCCAGCCAAAACGATCCCAAACCATCAAATTGTAGAGTCTCTGGAGGCTCCACGGTGAAAAAAGGAAAGAAAAAGGCAAAAAGAAGGGAGGAGTTTATGGAAGACAGAAAAACACAAGGAGGGAGAGAAGGAGGGGTGGATGAGTTTAGCAACATCTGGAATCAATCTGCTGGTAGAAGAAGGGGGAGCGAAGGGGGGGAAGGACGGCTGAGAACGAAAGAAGAGAAAGGAGCAGATGAAAACAGACGAAGGAATGTGGGTGAAAAGATGGCCAAAGTAAAGAAAGGGGAGTAAAATATTACAAAAAAAACATGAGCGAAACGGAGACAATGAGTCACAAGTAAAAAATGTCATGTGACTTACATTTTCTTAAAGGATGGGGGAAGGGGCTGGGGGTCTGTACTTGATCTTTGCCTTCTTTATTCAGACACACACACACACACACACACACACACACACACACACACATTATGCCTTTGATTCAAAGACTTTGAAGTATATTAAATAAGCGCAGGCATTTTTTAAGATGAAAAAAAAAAACAAAACTCCAAAACTCTTATTTCTACAAACCATATGGCTTTAAACAATTTATTTTCCCCGCAACTTTTCGAAGGCGTTGGTTTCAGACTCCGCTGGCAGAGATCAGAAAAAGGCACAGACAGCCAGTCACACGCTTATGAACACGGCCGCCCACTCTCTCGGTCCCCGTCTCTTAACTCGACGCGAGGGCAAACCTGAAAGAGGGCGCCTGGCTTTATTTATTTTCTTTATCTCCCGCCAGCTATTTTAGGAGGGAGAGAATGAAAAAAAGTTGGGAGTAGCTGGAGCAAACTGCAAGGAGCGGGGTTGAACGTGGAGGCAAGGAGGGGGGAGAAAAAGGGAGCAGCGGTGGTGAAGGAAGGCGGAATGACATGAGGTCAACAGATGGTGAGAGAGGGGGAGGAGAGCAGGGCGGGAGGTGAGGGGGAGGCAGGAGGGTGTAATTAGGCAGGCTGCTGCAGGCATCCGGAGGTACCGAACAGAAAAGCCCGCGGAGCGGAGCGGGACTCTGCCACCCGAGGCTGCCTTCTCGGGTGGCAGAGAACGACGCCGGATCTAAGGAAGCCCCACCTGCTGCCACTAACAGATACTTAGAGAAAAGACTCAAGTTTTCACTTGAGGCCAAGCTAAAACGTGCCCACGTTCAACTGAAATGCCGTAGATGTCGTTTCATGCATTCTGGAGTTTTTAACTCTTCTAGAAGGACTTCTTAGTGGTACGAAAGCAAAGGCTGGTCATGATAATATGCAGGAGAGTTAAGGCGCAGCAACCACCGGGTGCAGGGCAAATGAGGAATTTGCAAAGAAGTTGCAAAACAAAAAACTGATCTGAGTTAAATCATTTTCGGGTGAGCAGCGTGCGCTACTGTACGATGGCGTGCCAGGGCCACTGTAGGTAGAAAAAAGGAGAGCATTTCTGCAGAAAAATCAAAGAAAATGTGAGGACATTTATGAATTTGAATCGTCAAAAATTTGCTTGGGGAAAAAAAACTACAAGCTTTTGAGATAAATCTCAGAAATCTTCTAGCGTAAATTCAAGATTTCTTGAAATAACTATTGTATAAAGCCTAAAATATTGTTCTGTAAGCTATGTTGGTAAATTTTCAGTGACATTAATCTTAGACAGTAGCTTAGCAACAGTCTGGGACTCTGATAACAGGACTTTGATCCACTACCAAGCTAAGAACACATCGCCTCAGTCAACACAATGGTGCAGGGTTTCCCCCAGTATATTATAAGCCTGGCGGGCCACCAGGCTAAGCATTGTTTATTTTAGAGTTTTTTTATACACCAGTGACCATAAGAATAGATTAAGCTAGGCTTATAGCTGATGCATTGAACTTGGGCACAAGGGATTGTGCACCAATTGCATCATCCCTGCACCCGCCTTCTCGTGGACCTCTGAATCTTTGTAACTTTTAGCATTTTTTTTTTAACACAAAAATACTGCAGGTCTCTGGTGGACTGTCCTAGCGCCCCTAACAACAGGCTTAGCAGGTTTTCTGGGGGGGAAATCTGTAGAGATCAAGAAAAACACAACTGTTGCCTTTGGAGATATTGATGAGATTACATCAGGCTAACTCAGAAGCATTTCTCTTTCACAAGTCTTCTTCGAGGTAAGCTTCAAATTGTCCGTTCTTATTCCCATCAACTGAATTTGAACGAGAAATGCCATCAAAATTACACTTCCGCGTAGATGTAACACGATAAATTCAATCCTGAAACCAGATGTTACAAACTACAACAAACACATTAGGGAGAGAGTTTCAGATTTTCAGCTGCGTTTTCCTTCAAAAACCTTATATGATATACTTTCCCAACTCTCAACTATTGATTTTAAGTTATATCTGAGATATAGATCCCACCAAGGATGCACTGCTTAGATGTCAATCATTCAACAAGAGATCTCAGTAAGACCTTCAACTGCACCTCACTACATATCATCAGAAACATCATCCAAAGTCAACAAGCCGAAGCTGCAGAGAATCTTCCTCTACTGTAGCCATCCAGAGTAAGATTGACTCGTCATTCTTCCTAAAACAAAGGCCAAATTTTAAAGTCAGAAGAAATTAATCCAATTTTGCTTTCTGGCAAAAAAGGAAAAATCTTGTAGAGTAGGTACATCCATAGAGACGATTTCATTCATGCTATGATAAACATACACCATTTCACCAATGCTAAAAGCTAGTATGAAATCAAGGCATAGCCAGGTTTTTTTTAAAGGTTTTATTGGCTCTAGTGGCCAATAAAACCTTTAAAATCTGATAGTTAATTGACAGGAAAGTTGGTAATGAGAGATGGGGAAAGACATGTGGCAAGGCTCGCCAGGCTGGGAATTGAACCTGCGATGGCCGCGTCAAGAACTAAGGCCTCCATACATGGGTTGTGCTTAACCCCTGCGCCACCACAGCACACCCCAGGCATGGCCAGGTTTTAAAAAGTTTCAGCACAAGTTACTTTTCCTGTTTTAAAGTCAAGCAATTAGGTCACAGGGTACAACTTTTTGACGTGCAAAAACAATGGCGTAAACAAGCCCAAACGAACTAGATTCTTCAAGCACTTGAGGATTATTTTCATGCCATGGTCCGGCCTTGAGAAAACAAAATGTATTCACAGAACGAGACAGTCAGAGCCTCTCAGGTCGCTTTCTTTGAAGCTTCAGTTAATGCGTTTTCTGAGAGAGTGGGAGTCCTAGACATGACTGAACAACAGGATGTAGCTTTAGGGCACTCGCAGGACGGACTTATTGATGACTGTTTACTTCTCTGCTGCCTGTGTGGCCTGCGAAGAGCAGATCTTTGAACGTATCTGCAAACAGGTTCCTGTGGAAGCAGACTGCCTGTTTCTACAGGTAACAGACTGATTGACTAAAAATGTAGCGCGACAGAAATCCGAGCTATTGCTTTGGTTATTTGCACAAGTTTATTTCATATTCATCCATTTGTCTTTTTAATATATAAAACTGAATGAAACCCATGTCATGTCAGTCAAGTGCGAGTTTTGTTGCATAGTAACTAAAAGCAGATTTTCAGCAGAATATTTAAGAATGAAGTGTCAGTCTTGTTGAGCTGTCAATGATTAGCCCATTTTGCACCATCAATAAACACTGTGCTCTCTAGTTCATCGAACAGTTTCCCACACATAACGCAGTGACCTCCCACCTCTTCTCAGTGCTCACTTTGTCTCACCATTTGTCTCTTTTGCTCCAACAAAATAACAGGAAAAACTCTCATGCTGTGTTTTCTAGGATAAGTTCATACATTTCTGCAGCTCATTCCAGAAATGAGCTCCAGAAATGTGAGAGAGAGCAACACTTTCAGGTGCTAACAGGAAGGGCTAACATATTACAGCACGTTTCTTCCTTATCCTTTTAAGTCTGTAATCTCAGTTATGTAACATCATGTATTTGGAGGCTTTATGAAAAAGTAAGGGTCTACATGCTCTGGTTTTAGTAATGCTAGCTGCACTAACCGCACTAATTTACCAATATGAGACGCCCGTTTTAATTGGACACTCAGAAAAAATGCCAATTCAATTATTTTGTCTTCATAGTAAACCAAGGAATCAGGCCAATAACTTTTGCAGCATTTATACTGGATGTGGCTCGTTCCCACCGTAGCCCACATTCTGATAGACTCTAGAGGGCAGTGTAGACCACCTAAGGCAACCGGTGCAGAAAAGTCGAGCGCATCAGGCATAAATCAAGCTTTGGGGACCACAAACAGCTCAAATCCACAAATATTTAAGCTCCCCTCTAAAATTGTGTAGAACTGCCAATTTTAATAGTTCAAATACCAAACATACCTAAAGATTACAGCTGGGCATTTATCATATTGTTTTTCGCGGGGCTATAATTGCTCTGACCCACAGTTGCCAGCATGCAGTTAGCTAAAAAAAAGTCATAGTCCGTATACTCACTTTTATTATCAGAACAGAAACACAAAATATGATAAAGCTTTAAGTCCAAATAGCCTACTCCTTTTAAGTTGTATTAGTATGCACAGTGGAAACCATAGATGCAAAAGTTAGCACCTATAGTCTTCCTTAGCGCTGCTCTTGGAGAACAGCCAATCAGAACCAAGGAAAAGAGATGGCATTACTGGATTGGACGACATACAAATGCCAGCCAATAGCATGTCAGGTAGCATTGCACCTCATTATTTCAACTTCCCAAGCAGCGTTTTCTTTTTAATATTTTAGATGAGTAGAGAAATCTGCTCCACAGAAAACTATGCAAATCTGTTAATCCCCGACTAGATGGGGGTTCCTCTGTAAATAAATCATTTCGATACTGATGTCATATTTTGCTCCATTATAGTTTTTACAGGGGAAACAGAACCAGCTAAAATTAGCATCCTGGCAGAGAAAAGCTTCAAAACAGCAGCAGTAATTCAGGAATCACATGAAGCTCAGATTCATGGCAGCTTAAACCTTAAAGTTGCACTCTAAAGTTTTCATTGGTGTATTTGCATTTTTTATGTACTTCTGGCAATCTCCTGTGATTAAAGGTGCTGTTGCCCGTGACACTCGGGCTGCAAAGACAAAGCAGCGGCAGTGCATCACAGATGACCCCCATGTAAGGGAAACACTAAATTGACATTTGGCTGTGTGGGTGGGTGGAGATGGGAGCACATGTGACAGTTTGGGGGCAGCCTTGGGGAGGAGACAAGCGGGGAGTTGTGAGGCTGGAGGGGGGGAAGCTGTGACATGATGACCATAAAGGGAGGCTGAACATGCAAGCGGCACGCTAAGGAGCAGAACAGAGTGTCGTTCTACAGGAGCGAACACAGACACGCAGAGCTATTCTTGTATTCATGCAAACTCTCCCTTTTCTCCTCCCTCCTTTTTTATATCTAATTCTTCCTCCACACTTTGGCAATACAACTGCTGCACTTATGTAAACAAAGCAACAGCAAAGTGAGCTGAACGAAGAGAGAGAGAGAGAGAGAGAGAGCGAAAGAGAGACAATACGAGTTGAGCAACTTTTGTCTGGGCGAAATTTTTTAGCTTATCGCTGCCGGTTCAAAAGTCAAGGGTGACTCCGCTGCGCCGCGGCTCAAAGTTTAACAGCAATCATTAAACGGCGGTGGGGAACCTGAAGTGGGACGGTGGCGGGACTGGAGCTGACCTCCTGCGAATCAAAGCAGCACACTTGTGCACACAATTAGCACAGCTCCACACCAGCAGTTCAACCCGGGGGTGTGTTGAGCTTATGCTCAGTGAGCGAAAGGGGAAAGCTAAAAAAATAAATAAATAAATCTGCAGATTACCTTCCAACCATTTCAAATGAAGTGGACAAACCTCTATTATTTTGGTGAGTTTTAATGCTCACTAAGAAAGGAAGAAAAAGTGTCAAATAGGAAGTTTTAGATCTTTTTTTAAGTAGCTACCAAAACAGAGACAGTAAGTTGTCAGTTTTGTTATCAACAATCTGCTGTAATTTTGATATGGATTATGCAGCAGCAAACCAGATTAATGTAACACAATGAGGCACTTGGGTTATTTCTTTTTAGTGCCAGGATCATGCAACAGAAGTTAAAATTGTTATAAAAACAAAAGAAATTGCGCAATTTTTCCTCCAGTTCACACATGTAGTTCAGATACCAAGATGGCCGACTGGACGTCCAGTGCAACAATCGCTAATCACATACTTTAGTTTATTAATAAAAACATAGTGGTGGTTTCTCTTATTTTTATTGTTGTTTCTGTGTTTTCTTTTTCTCGTGATGCGATTTTTACTGTAAAGGGCTTTGGTCACCTTAGCTGGCTGTTGCTAAGCGCTATATAAAAAAATGAATAAATCAATCACATTTCTAACTGTAGGGTGTTGAAATCTCCTTCAATGATTTTTATTCACTCCAATTTATTTATTTATTTATTTTTTGCATTTTTGTCAACAAACATGGCAGTGAAACTACTATGTATGATTTTTGTAGATTTTTCAACTGGTGGAATAAACACTAGATTCATAGGTAAGTCAAAATTACAGGTGTGCAACATTAAAATCTGCAATGTGAAATATCACAATCACAAAGGATCCTGTTGATGGAATTTTGAACATTCGCCATCAGTCCGATAAGTAATACCGAGATGATAAAGAACCTTTTTCCATCCCCATCTTATTGCTGTTTCTGTATGCGTTTGAGAGGGAGTTAGCCATGTAGCATTTGTGTGGTCATGTGACAGCCATCGTGATGCAGCACAGCATACTGCTTAGTTTTTAACTGAAACAAAGAAGCATATCGGCCCAAATTTTTAGATTGGTGCATCCGTAATCTATTATACCACATCCAGTCATTCTATATGTATGGCATTAAATGTCTTCAGCTGGTCAGGCTTCTGGAGGCTATAGATGGGGATAATATTGCCTGTTTAGGCCTGAATTACTCAAACGTGTTAATCGGACTGGAGGTGAGGCTACTTTCAAAGGCACAATAAAGTAAAGCCTCCAAACAAAAATCATGACGCAAAACCTTCACATTCAAAACTTTACATCGCTTCATTTTTGTACCAAATGTTCATTATCACACCTTTAAAAAGGGCTGGATACGTTTGTAATACTTTCACAAGAAATTGCCGTGAGTAGGCCTGTCACGATGACAAATGTTGCTGAACGATACATTGTACCGGAAGTTATTGCGATAAACGATAATTATTGTTGTTTTGAGACCATTTTCAAGTGATATTATTATGCTAATGGAATAATAATAATAACACAAGAACACATTCTCAGAGATCAATAAATTTGAAATAGTGATGAATATTTAAAACTGGAGCTGGAAGACATTTTAAATATCCAAAATAAATAAACAAATACAACAAATAAAATGAATGAAGAAGTCTCTAAACAAAACTGTCCTTGGAAAAAAAAGGGAGTAAGTTACTTATTATCATCCAGTTTTGGTAGAAGATAAAAATGGAAATCCAAGCTGGTTTTACTTTATCATGCGATTACTTGATTTATTGTTTCTGTTCCGAAAGGCCGAGCCTCTACGACGTAGCGCTAAGGTAACTAAAAGCGTTCAGCTAATGGTAGGAAGGCTTCCATCCTGTGGGTCCGGAGCAGATTTTCAATGCCTGGCACTTAAATGGAGCGTATAAGGACTCCTTTATGGTTTGAAGTTTTGCTCAAAAAGCCACTTAAAAAAATAAAAATCTGATGTTCCACTCTCAACATCAAAAACCTATAATATTCAGCTGCATTTTGCATTCCAGGCCCGGAGCGCGAATCCTAAACTGCATGCTGAGTAACCTTTAACATTCGCTACCTAATATTACTCCGTCCAGCCCTCCGCTTCTTGCTTTGGCCCGTCACAGCGATCAGTCTGGCTAATGCCCTCGCCTAAATAAGCTTTGATCTCGTTAGCGCGACATAAAGCCTCTTTACTGCCAGCGATAGGACAAATCGGCTCTCTGGATCGGAGAGAGCGCGGCGCGCGCAGAGAGGGAGAGTTGGATGGGTGGGGGCGGGGGGAGAACTGTAGTCCGACCGCAGCACCGCCTCAAGGGTAAACATCATAAACATCAATACGGCCATCATGGAGCTGGATGGACTGAGAAATGGAAAGATAATCAAAAATGGCAGGGGAGGGGAGGTGGGGGTAGCTCTACCTCATTGGTGGACTGAAAGGCTGCAAATCAGGAGTCAATTAGCAATCTGGAAATAAGCCTGAAGGGGGGAAGAGAGGGAGACAAATCAGAGGACATGCAGGAGGAAGAGGGGGGGAACAAATGGAGGAGGCTGCATTCTCATTTATTATTACAGGCAAACTGGAAGGTCAGCAGCCTCAGTGGGGATCCTGCGGTGATCACCCACCCCGAGCTCGTCACCTCCATCCTGACCTGGATTTGTACGTCTCAAACGTTTTTTTTTTTTTTTCTTTTTTTAATCCTCTATAAAGTGCTTCTCATTTTTATTGCCGGTTCTCCTCCTTTCTCCAGGCCTTTATTTGGTCCACCGGTTCCCAAACACATCCCCGCGACTCCTTTCCTCTCCATATTTGGTGCATTTCAACCGCACGCGACACTTCCCCTCTTCCTCTTCCACCTCCTCCCCTCTACCCCGCACCTCAGACTTTCATCCGTTTCTGAAACTTTATCCATCTACAGATCGTTTTGTCCTTCGTCTGCGCAGGTTGTTCCATCATTCCTCCACCTGTTCGTTCAGTCGTTTCTCCTTTGGTCGGCCTCCACGCGGTCGCAGTCTGATGCGACTGGAGATGCACAGATTCCCGTTTCAGACCGCTACCGATTTTTTTCGCCGTTCTGATCGGCCGGCACTGACTCTTTTTGTTTTATTATTCTGAACACAATAACACATAAAAGTGGAAAATAACTGGATTGAATTCATCAGGCCTTTTGTATCTAGTCTCTATTCAGCTGGCTAACCTCATTTTCCTATTGGCCGATCAGGAATCGGCCGATATTTAAATACGAATTCAAACTAATCTCCCAGTCATCCCGCCATTGCCAACTTAGCAAGTCTGCTGCCAAATTTAGCGACTTTTCAGACAAAGAAAATCAGAATTTTAAAAATCTGTGATCGGTCAGAAAACTGCAATCGGTGCACCACTACTACTTCTTCATTTATTTCATTCATTTATCTTCTACATGTCATCTCTAGATTTTGATTAATTTGACACCTTTATTCTAACATAAAAAATAGTATATATATATATATATATATATATATATATATATATATATATATATATAAAAGACAATTTCCACATAACTGTGTGACATCTACTTTTCAAAATCTACAAATGTTTCCAGGCAGCCATATTTGTTAAGGCTAAGAAAGTCACAGTGTCTTTCAAACAGCTGACCAGCAGTGCACAGCAGTGTAAACTCTCCAGCTTTATCTGCACTCTCATTCAAGTCCTAGCTTGCTGCTCTCGCGCTTAGGAACTTCGCCAGCGTCTTCTTCGGATTCGCTTACGAGGAGATGACCTCTGACCCTCCACTACTCTCGGCTCCGTTCCTTTGGCTCTAAAAACACAGCACGTCCCCGTAACTACTGGATTAGAGCAAGAATGTCAGCTGTAAAAAAAAAAAAAAAAAAAAAAAAAAAGTAAAAATACATACGCCACGCATTAGTAATGAATAGCAACAGATCCAGATAGAGCGAGTGAGAGGCGCATCCTGAAGCCCCCCTGGCTCGTCGCAACCACAGATTATTCCAGCGAGGCGGCTGATGCTCTGCTGTCTCAGCTGTGGAGTCATGAAAGCAGGGAAGACCCGTTTAAGGAGACGCCCCCCCCCCCCCCAGTCCCCTACACCACCCTGGAGCCCCCTTTTGCTCCTTCAAGCCTCCAGCAAAAAGACTCTGCTCTTTGTCTTTCGCTGGGGTTGACCCCTCCCCCAGTCCTGTCGGTCTCTCCCTCTCTCAACACCTAGCCACATTAAAGCAGGAGGTGATGGTGGGGCATTGGGGTGGGACAGGGGAGGACGAAGTGATTAATTACATTCCTATCAGGATCATCATTGCAGGTGTTTATTTTCAGTGCGAATATAAAGAAAAATGTATTTACAGTGCCTTGCAACATGTGATAAAGCCTTGGGTGACTGTGAGGCAGGCATGATGAATGGCTCTGATCTGTGCTGGGCTGCTGTCTGTCATAGCAATGGAGCCTGTATCATATTACCTTTGTCTGGGTTTGCTCCCTCACTGAGCTCAGGCTCAGGATCTCAACAAAGAACATCTAGCTACTGCTTGATAAAAATGTGTCGCTTTCACTCAACACATTCATTTTGTTGAAAGTGCAATTTGTTGAACATTATTGATGAGACAGAAGCGGCCTTTTTGATTTATATATATACACAAATATAGTTTAGTGTTGCTCACTAGATGCCAAGTATGAAAAATATTACACAAGATTAAAAAAAAAACACATATAATAAAAAATAGATACAGATGTGACTAACGGGTTCTTTGTGTTTACATACCTGTCCGATCTCACCGGAGCCGTCTATCCTTGGTCTCTTGCATTCCGCTCCGGTCAGGTCAGTCAGGGCAGCGGCGGTCTGAGCGTCGGGCTCCGGGTCTCCGCGCTTCATCCCCCGGACAACCGCGGCTCCGGCGGCCGCGTTCGGATGCGCTCCGCCGGCCGCCGTCTCGAGGTCCCTCTCGCGCTCCATTATTCCCCGATTAACGGGCAGCATTATAGATGCAACGTCGGTCGACATTAACATTGGACGGGGGACAGTCAGTGATGAAAAGTCTGCTCCTCTTTTTTTCCTCCTGCTTTCTTTCCCCTTTTATTCCTTTGTTTTCTCCTCCACAGCTTGATATTCACTAAAAGCTTCGGACGGATAATATTGAACAGATTTTCATCAATATGGAAAGCTCGCTCTGTTTATTGTCTAACTTGGCGTTGGTTATTACAGACAGACCATAATGACCATATTAAAATCTTGTCCAAACAACAACAGAAAGACCAGCCTTTATCGGAGAGGGGGGAAAAGTGAAATGACGCCAAACAGTGACCTATTTTAATAAAGATCACACGTCCGACTCTCGGGTGCCTGACAAGCTAATTAGCTAGCTACCATTAGCTAGCTCGCTAGCATTACATTCCGCTAGCTCTCCTTATAAATGTGGCTCTGAGAGCACACTGTCGCTGCCAAGAATGGAAAATGTTGGAAATTAGCTGAGCGTAATACTACTCCGTATGCGCCGCCACTCAGTCCTCTCTGCTCTCCCCCTCCGCTGGATGTGCTTCTGTATTAAACTCCTCCGTGGGTCCTACCAGCCTTCCCTTCGCCTTCGCAGCCTCCTTGTCCGTTCCCTCGCCGTGCTCTGCCGTGGATGAGTCTTGGCGTGCCGACCTGGCTGCCGACGGTACACGATTTCCTCTGGTCTGAGTCCCAGGCTCGTAGTGTGGAAGGCGAGACGCGGTCCGCCGACCTGGGATCAGATTTCTCCGCTGACACCGGGATAAGAGAGCGGAGACTGTGAGTCGAGGCGGGCTGGTCTGAGGTCTGCGTTTTTCCCCGAGTCTCCTTCTCCTCCTTTTTCCCTAAACCTCCACCTCCCCTCCCACAGCTCCCCACCGCCGCCTCCTCCAATGCTCCCTCCTCCTCCATGATTGGTATAAATTGTTATAGGAGCGAGAAAAAAAAACAACGAAGGCAGTTGTGTTTTGTTTATTTTTTTTTTTACATGAAACCCACAAAACTATGTTTAAAATAGAATAAATAACACATTAAAATATATATATAATTATATACTTTAGAATGTTTACGTGTATCTATAAATAAGCTATCATTTGATATCTACAATAATATTGCTGTGGTTGAAGTATTAGAACTACTCAATATAGCCACTTTTTTATTTTATTTATGTAATAGATGCATTCATCATATTCTCAATATATATAACACGCTTTATAAATATACCTGTAATCATTTATTTTTTTCCCATCTACTCAAATCAAATTTCAGACATAAATAAATTTTAAAAACGAATTTCACCTCAGTCAGTTTTGAACGGAATATTTAATATTTTAATATGTGCTCGAATAAAAATATCAAACATAAATACATACATAAATTAGCTGTTGTGTCTGCTTTTTAGACAAAAATAGAAATGGTTAATATTTTATATTTATCTGACTGGTCAATGCTCTTTAAAATGTTTTATGCTGATATTTTAATATGTACACAAAGTAAATTAAAAATGTAACAGAAACCCGTCAGATTACTGTTATTTCATGTTTATCCTACTCAAATTTAACTCAGTTTAATAATAATTTTAATCTTTTTAAATCTTTTTAATATGTTTAAATGTTCTAAGTGTATTCTAAATAAAAAATGAACCAGACAGAGCCCTTCTCTTTGCCTTCAATTGTATTATTTACTTATTTTTTGTGTACTTAAAATAACTTCAATTATAAATGCAATAAATAAATAAGCCAGATTCATCAGTGACTTTTACTTCCACACGGTTAGCATGCATTTTATATGTTTTTTAATATTCTTGCGCCCCCTGGTGGTCGTAAAATGACAACATACCGAAAGAAATTATTTATCCGAAAGTCTGGTCATAAAGCCATTTACTCTGCCTGGGGAAAATAAAACAACTCTTACCTCTTGTTTGATCAAAGACTGTATGTTTTGCTAGCCTCCAAAACATTGATTTTATTGTGTTTTAGCCACTTTGTAGACAATTTAACTGTGTTCTTAGGATTATTGTTCATTTGAAGGACTCAGTCTCTCTTACTAATTTCCCATGTAACATGAAGGCACCAACCCCTGTTCTTCCCAGGTGGGATGGTGTTAGCAAGGAGGTTTATTAGAATCTCTTTTTTTCCTTTTTCTTTCAAATATAGTGATGGCCATTATAGCCAAACATTTATTACTGTAATTAGTTTTCTTGTGTTTATTTTTGAATAATGGCTTCTTCCTCACTGAGTGATGTTTAAGGCCACAATGCGGATAATAACACTCCTACCGCACTCAGTTGGTAGGATCTTCTCAAGGTTTTTTGCTTTTGTTTTAGAGTTGATATTCACATTTTGTGCCAAAACACATTAATATGCCCCTTACTCTTTTATGGTAAAGTGAAAATGCACAAAAAAAATCTAAGTAAACATTCAAGTAGGAATCTAAACAGAATCACGCCAGCTAAAATTGCTAAGTTGACTATGATAGATATTGTTAACTTCAGGTGCAAGAGTGTCTGAAATGGTTTTTAGGTCATTGGAGTACAAATCTGGCTAAATTCATTAGCTTGAACCATTAGCAACACAACTAAAGGTTGAGTTCTTCAGAATCTATATTAAAATCGTTCAAATTTATGCTTATATTTATGAAAAGCTGTTGATCCTCTCAATCATTTTGCCTCCTGTGATGTCAGCGACCAAAGTAAACACAAAGCAAAAGAGGAGAAGATGGGTTCTATTTTGTCCTATCTGCAGTTTTTAAAGAATGTATTTTTGTTCAGTCCTGCAGTGGAAATCTATAACTCATTATCCAGCTGTGTTTTTATTACAACTGTACATTTCTTAGTGGAAAAACAATGCAGCACTGTAGAGTACTTTAAAAAAATTTAAGAAAATAAAAGAGATAATTGTTTCCTGTTGTATTACTGTAAATGAATTAAATAAGTCTCTGATATTCGTTATGTGTTTGTCATAAACAACGGACCAAAGGGAAATAAACTAAAAAAAAAATCTAGAAAGTTACAGTCTTTAAATCAGTGTTTTTTTTTTTTTATTGCAGACACTACATAAGCTAGAATCACTCTACAGGTCTTAATATAAGTATATTTATTATGTAAATGTGTATAAATGCATCATGTCGTAATAGGATTTCTCACCGAATCCTTTACTTTACCTTAGATGTTTTTAATGCTTTTGCGCCTCCTAGTGGGAGGTAAAATTACAACGTTCAAAAAGAAACTTCATTTTAGTTCAGGCATTGCAACTTTGTGCCATGTTTGTCTTCTCAATATGTACATAAACGCAACATAGTTATAAATAATGATAAATAAAATCAATTGCAGCACTCTTATGTTTGCAAATAACAAATTACCTGACTCCAAAGTCTAGTGACTTATTTTCTTTTCAGAAATCACATAATTTTCTTTACTTTTTTTGTTTTGTTTAGTTTCCATTTAAATTTGATTTAATAAAGAGCATCAGTGAGTCCTTTGACACAAGTGTGGAAACCAAACAGCTGTGTAAAGAAACACTTGGGGGTTGAGCGCTGGAAGGAAAAGGATTCAGTGACTGTATTCTGTAACAAATGGAAAATGTCGGGTGCTCTCACGAGTTCAGATGTTTCCTCGGCTACTTAACGTCATAAACACTGGTGTGAGGAAAAACACAGCTGAAGCACGCTGCGCAAACCTGTGTGGGGGATTATTGTCTGTGTTCATTTGTCCAGTTTCACTGGCCTTTTCCGTCAGCCAGAAGTTACATGTGGCAGGATTAACAAATTCACCAAAAACTGGGGAAGTAATTATTCTTTTGGAATCTCATTGTAAAAAAAAAAAAACAAAAAAAAAACTGAAAACTTTTATCAGTTTCAGTTTCAGCTGCATTCGAAGAAAATGTTTGAATTCAGGATATTGTGGATTTTTGTGTGGGTTCCATTCTGTGTTTACTCTTTCTCCCTATATAGGCCTCCTCCCTTTCTGTGGTGCTAATCTTTTGCAAGGGTGGTCTGCTGCTCTCCCAACTGCAATTTCTTACTTTTTGAAACACATAAAGACAGTCACAAAGTCGGCCTTCTGTCACCTGAAGAACATCTCCAGGATTAGAGGACTGATGTCTCAGCGTGATTTACAGAAACTCATCCATGTGTTTATCTTTAGTCGCATTGATTACTGCAACAGTGGACAACAGGTCTGACTAATAAATCAATCCTCCAGCTGCAGCAGATCCAGAACGCTGCTGTTGGCGTTCTGACTAAAACCAGGAAGATAGAGCACATAACAGCAGTTTTAACGTCCTTCCACTGGCTCCCTGTAGCTGAGGGAATACACTTTACAACACTGTTGTTAGTTTATAAATCACTAAGCATTCACCACAAAGCTGGAACAATCTTCCAGAAAACTGCAAAGCAGCCGAAACACTGAAAGCAATGCTAGAAAAAAAAGCGCCTGTTTTGAGTTGCCCTTGATTAGTAGTAAGTGAAACATTGATCAACATTTTTTATGCTTATTGACCATTTTGATGGTAGTATTTAACGAAATACGATGTTTAGCTCTTGCTTCACACTACTTTTTATGAAGTAAAACACGTTGAACTGCCTTGTTGCTCAAATGTGCTCCACAAACAGACTTGACTCGACTTGACTTGACCAGAGTGACTCTTACACATCGCCAGACTGTCGCAATCCACAAATCCAGCCCTTCTGTACTGTTTACACTTCCACTGAGAAGATATCACACTGAAAGTATAACTTGTATTTTTTTTTTTTCCAAATGGTTACTCAAGTAAATGTAACTAGTTACCACCCAACTTTCCCCCGACTGAGCAGTATTTACATAACTCAGGTTCACCGCTTCTCCGAGGCTTTTACTCAGACTCCAAGATAAACTACTTTCCTGAAATTTACCTGTCGGATTGCAGTGAGTTCAAGCTTTTTAAGTGCAAAGTTCCAGCTCTTCAACATGACAGCGTGCATACATAGAAGAAACGGAGAGGGACTTGTGCTCTCTTTTCTCTGTGACTCGCTCCATCAGCCTCCACCTCAATCCTGCTACCTGCCCCCCATGCCGCCCACTGAACCTGCAATGATGGATGGCAGAGGGGTCACATAACTCCACGCTGCAGCCAGTTTTCCCTGACAAGGCTGGCGAGAGGCAGACGAGGCCATTACTCTCAACGCAGCGACAGACCTCACAGGCTGAGAAATGGCATCGCTTCCAAAAAGATCCGTTATGAGGAGGAATGTCTGTTTCATTTGGTTGTGATATAAATTAGCATGCTGTGTGATGCGGCGCCTTGCAAATGTGCTTTTGATGGCTGTTCTTTTCTCACATTCTGTCACATGATAACCGCTAACTTCAATGTATCTTAGACAGATTATATGTGACAAATGCAACGCTGTACGGAGGATCGTAAGTGACGCAATTAAAAATAAAAGCTGATAAATATATAATTATATATTTCATAAAGCAGCACTGGATATAGGAAGGAAAAAAGATTCATGGTTTTATTTTTATTTTTATGTTTTACAAATAAACATCTAAAAAGTGTGGCATGCTTTTGTGTTCCACCTCCCACCAAATTTCTGCACATCTAAGCACTCGAGTTGTTTTTTGTACTTTCTGATTTGGAAAAACAGCTCACACTCTGCGTCATCCTAACACACTAGTAAAACTTTGTATGTATTGTATTGTAGCTGTGTTTGCAAATGTTTGGTTATTTCCTCACTGGAAGAACAAAACCTCCCCTGTGACTTCAGTCTTGCACAGCCTCTCACTGGTTTTCTTCAGACTGCCAGTGTTTTTTATCTCTGTTCATCTTCCGATTATTGTTGAAGAAAATCCCCACTGCACCATGATGCTGCCACCACCGTGTTCTGCAATAGGTACAGTGTGCCTAGGTCTTCAGAGTCCTGTCCGAAACTAAACATCATGTCCATCAGCTCTGAAACAAACTCTCTGAAAACCTGAGATGTGTAGAAACTGCTGTGTTTTGAATTCAAAATGTATATATATTTCTTTGTTTTCAGCAGCTTTAGATAAAAAATCTGACCAATAAACATTTGTTTCTTTTATGCTTTTCATTCACTTTTTGCATTGTGCATGGATGGAGATATGCAAATAAACTTGTCTTGTCTTAGGGGAATGTGCAGTGTTGTCTGACACAAACACATTTCAAGGTTTTTGTCTTAGCTGACCTGCACATTTATTAGGCTGCATTATGTATCGCTGCACACATGTACAATGAGATTAATGTGAATTGTGGCAAACAGGCTTTGTTTCAACAATGGCTTTCGTCTTGCTTCCATGAAAGGAAAGATTTGCTTCGTGCGCAGCTGGTAGTTATCCTGTTGCACGGATTCCCCCACACGAGCTCAGATTCTCCCCAGATCCTACAGAGTTGCCCACAGGCCTCTTTGGCTGCTGCTGATTAATTAAAACTCAGCCGGGGGTCTGTGTCTGTTTTATTTTATTTTTCTTCCTTCAGCTTCATAAATATCCTCTACTTTGTGCACATAAAATCACATTTAAAATGCACTGATAGAACAAAAACAAAGGAAACTTAAATGTTTTCTGCAAAAAAATATTACATTTGATTTCCCTAGTGTGGAAATCTCATGAGAACTGTTTCAGAGCTTAGTTTTTTATTTTTAATGTTTCCTTAAATTAAAAAAATGAATCACGGTGGATCACCGTTATCAGGTGAATCAATTCCCAGTTATTTTCTGGTTATCTCTGCTCACACAAGTAATGTTAGTAAGATGTAATTCACAACAAAGCTAGATAGACGCTGATGTTTTTGGATTTTCTACACATGTGAAATGTTATTGACAGTCAGGTTTTAAAATTATGTTTAAGTATGTTGGTCATTTACTATCTCCATGGTGCTGGGGGATTTTTTTAACAGTCTGATTTGACAAAAGCTTTGTTTTTCTAGATAAGTCAACTACAATAGCAATACAATCAGTTGCATAAGATGGATAAGACTACATGCCCAGTTCCTCTTCTAAGCCGATCTGTTCAGCAGACCTCTTTTTGTATCTTTTCAGATCTTGTTACACAGGAATTTACTACCGGATCCAAGTGGTTTTGTTTTTCTTTCCTAGTTTTGATTACTGTTACTCGAAAATCAGCCTTATTTAACCTTATCAGTGTGAGTAACTTCTCTGCTGCTTTCCGTTTATTTGAAGTAATGGCGTCAAAGTGTAATCTTGGAAAATGTAGTGAAAGTGTAGGTAGTTGTTTGGGCTGGTTGCATGTATGGGGGGAGGAGAGAGATGGCAACGCCGTTTCCTTTTCATTTCGTTTCTTCTCTTTTGACTTTGGAGCTTAAAAGCAAAATTAAAACGTGGTTTTGTATACTCAAGCATTTTAACTGTGATAACAACAGCGTTATTTTGAACCAAACTACGTCCATAGACCCCAGTAATAATTTAACACCAGCGTAGGTGAACGTCTAGTGTCTTCTTGCAGTAATAACGTAAACAAAGGCGTCCTGACACAGTCTCGTTTCCTTAAGTTTCCTTTTTTCCCCCTTTGACATCTTTCTCTGTAAGCAGCAGCTCCCCGTCCTCCTGCTCATTGGGGCTATACTTCATCGGTCAAACCTTTCGACCAATCAGAGAACTGGGACAAGTCGAGGAGGCGGGGCTTGTCTCACGTTGAGGTAAGAAAATTAACACGCAGTTTAATCGGATGCTGTAGCGAAAGGCGCGTGCTGCTTTATCAAATCACAGCTGAAAAAGGTACTTAATTCATTTGAAGCTATTTTTCTTATATCAGTTTTTGCCATTTGGTTGGATTCAGATTGAGAATTGTGTTGGTAGTTCATATTTTCCGTGTTAAATATTTGACGTTTAAAAATATTACGGCGTTTGCTGACATTGACTTGCTCCGATATGCACTAACGCGTTTTTCCCCCTGTATGCTCCACCTGAACAGGCCCGTGCTGCTGGAAGAGCTCCACCATTCCCATTTGTTTTATCTTCAGACTTCAGAAGTGCGCAGTTTAACAGACCGCTGCTCATCATGGCTGTCGACGGATGTGGACTCGTGTGCAAATATATTCTCATCCTTTTCAACATCATCTTTGCTGTAAGTGAATTTAATTAAATTAAAAAACCACCACAAAAAGGCGTTTTAAGTGTTTATTGCAAAACACGAGTAGCGGAAGTGGCCGCTACTTGTGTGTGCGGTTACAGTTGATTTGTTCAGAGGTTTCGTTTCTCCAGAAATGCCGACGCTCTCCTTCAAGCGTTACCTCCAGTGTTAGCCTGGAGATGAGCCCTCTCTATTTAGGCTTAATTCCCGTTTGGTTGTTCATCAGGGTTTTTACATACTTTTTTTTTTTTCCAGTTGGTCTATGATTAGCCACTGCCACACCGAGAACAGGAACTTATCTTACTGCAAGTAACTCCTTTTTGTAGGAGAATAGTTACGAAATGAACCATCTTCAGCGTCATGATACATTGAGTAGTTCCTCTTGATAATGATAAATGGACGATAACACTAAACCCCTCTGGACTTTAAAACTACAGCGTCTCCAATAAATGAGGAAAATGTGTGTGTTTAGTCGTTAAGGGTTACTGAATGAATAAACACAACTCGGCAAGCTTAGAAGTATAAAATGACTTTCCTGTAAACATTTTAAATTTCCTCCATTTACTGTTTATGGGACTCCAGACGGTACCCATAGTGTCTCAAAGGGACACTGTCGTTTTT
Organism: Poecilia latipinna; assembly: GCF_001443285.1. Classification (NCBI taxonomy): domain Eukaryota; kingdom Metazoa; phylum Chordata; class Actinopteri; order Cyprinodontiformes; family Poeciliidae; genus Poecilia; species Poecilia latipinna. Next base: position 155,818 of record NW_015113712.1, on the reverse strand, counting down.
AGCTGTTACAACCAGCCAAAATCGACTTTTCTTTTCATTTTTTTAAAACACCGAAAATGCAGACATGGACAAAATGACGTTGGTCATCGTGATAGATTTCTGTGTTGGTTAATGTTTGGTCTATCGCCCAGGCCTGCGTCACTTCCTACCAGTTACTGCATCTGAGCAGTTCTCTACATTTTGTCAGGATTTAGGTTTTTCTGAGTTCTCTGTATGTTTAGTTTAGGTTTCTCTGTGTCTTATTTTGATCCTGTTCCCTGTGAGTCCTGTCTCCTCCCTAATTGTTTCCCAGCAGTGTCTAGTTCCCCAATTGCTCCCTGTGTATTTAAGCCCACCTGTTGTCTCTGTCCTTTGTCAAATCCTTGTCGGTTGTCATCGTATGTCAGTGTGTTAACCCTCCAGTAGAACTGTATAGTCCTCCTGGTCGGTTTACCTCTCGTGGTCAGTCCTTTGTTTCTGTTGCTACTGGTTTAAGCTTTGCTTATGTTCTCTGCTGTGCTGTCTGAACTGGACTGTTGAGCTACTTTCTATTAAATCATCATCACCATCACCTCTCAACCTGGGTCCTGCCTGCGTTCACTCTCACCACCTTTAACCACATCATGACACATTTGTGATATTGTACAGATTGATGCCATGCTGACAGTTTTGATTTGGTGTTTATAGGGCTCTACTTGTTGTGTATAAAGAGAAACTGCTTTGCACCTGTGGCTGCTTTTGGCTATTCGTGGAACCACAGCTGTTTGTGCTCTGACAGTGCTGCACCAAATAACACGGACCTGTGATGTGGTTTTGCTTCCTCTTTCACGGCAGGTGGTTGGGACGGCGTTTCTGGGCCTCGGTTTGTGGCTCAGATTCAGCGAAGGCACCAGAGGGATCTTTGATATCGACGCGCTCAACTCCAGCGCTTTCGTCATAGGTTTGTCGCAAACGCGTCGGTCGGTAACAGGCCGGTTCCAGATTACATCTTATGGCAAACTGTTCCTGTTTTCTGCTCCGTCAGGTGTGACCGTGCTGATCATTCTTGGTTCAATCATGCTGATTGTGGTGGCGTTCGGAGACTACGGCGCCTGCAATGAGAAAAAATGTGCCCTGCAAGTGGTGAGCCTATGCACACACACACTCAAATACACACACACACACTTAAGATTTATCAGGTTGTAACCAAACCTGTTGCAATAAGCAGCTGATGGCATGATCAATTCAATTGAGCTCACTGTTAATATCAGTTCACAAAGACATCATAATCCATTTTATTAATGGTTGTGATTCTGTGGTTTTATTTCTGCTTTAGATATTTATTGATTGCTGTTTTCTTTTCTGTCTTTAACATCTCTTCCAATTCCAGTGTTAAATGTTCTTAGCAAAATTAAAGTTTATTGTTCCTCAAGATGACAAACCTGTATTATGGTGCCATTATTAATATACTACTTGAAACAAAAATATTGTAATTTATCACAATAATACCAGGACAATGCAGCATCCAGCAAAATGGTACATAGTTTCTGTAGTGGTAACTCAGAGGTGATGCCGAAGCATCAAAACAACAGAAAATGATAATTAAAAACAGATAAAATATTTTTATTGCTTCATTTTGTTTTACATTATGTATTTGAATTGATTTGGTTTATATTTTTTTGTGTTTTTTTTATGTTTTGACTTTTTTTAAAAATGCAAAAGTATTTTGTTTCAAAAGGTGCTATGCAAATTAAGTATCACTTAGGTAGTGTTTGGGTTTTTGTCATTAAATTACACTCAGGATGATCACATCTACATGAGTGTATAAAAACAAAGTTATGAAATGTGGTATTTCTGGAATTCTGTCTTTCAGACATGCAGCCTTTTTGGCTCCAACTTAAAGAGAAAACAATGTTTCCAACATTATTCTGTAGCTACTTTTGAAAGAATCCATAAAGCAGATTTTATTGCAAATAAACTTGAACTCTTTTGATTCCCTTTTTGTTGTTTCGCTGCAGAATAACTCGCAGTAATCCATTTCTTCTTGTCCCTCCAGTTCTCCATCCTGGTCTTCTTTCTGGCTGTGGCCGAGTTTATCATCGGAGGACTTGCCTATTCCAACAGAGACACGGTAAAAGCCTCAGCCATCTGTCCCAAACCAAGCCGTCCTGATCGTACTCATGTGTTTTTGGGTTTTCCTCCCCCAGGTTGGACTGAGACTAGGAGAGTTTTACACAACTTTATACACCCTCTATGTGAATAGCCAAGATCCAGCAATTGGTGTCACACTCACATTCATCCACAACTCGGTAAGTGTGAACATTTTCTTGTTTTAATATAAAAATCTTGTGCATTTATATGTTGACATACATGGTAATTTTTCTGGGTACTCCTACTGACTTCCACTTCCTGTGCTTCAGCTGCACTGCTGTGGAATGACCGGAGTGCCGCTAGTTGAGCTGGTGAAGCAGACCTGTCCTAAACCAGACGGTATCATGGAGCACCTCGTCATGCCTGTAAGTGGCTTTCTTACCGTGGGAATCTTTTGATTATGATCACCTCTTGGCCTAGAGGTGGGAATGAATCCACTTCAAGAATTGAAAAGATTGTCGAAGGTGTGCCTACACTGGAATGATTCAGATTCAAACGTATTTGTCTGCTGCCACGGCCCAGTCAAAGTCCATGTCTAAATTCTATAGAGTCTGTGGTGAGATCCAATCAGACTGAGCTCGAGATATTTTGTAAAGTAAAACAGGTGAATGTTTTGGTTGCTAGAAATGGAAAGCAGATGGAGGCTCAAAAGATCTGAAGCAGGAGTTGGAGTGAAAATTAGTTTTATAAAGTGTTGACTAAAAATTATTCTCTGCCCAGTGTTGGTGTGGCACGTAAAATCCCATCTGGACAAAATGTGGAAAGTTTAAATACCAATACCTTCCAAGGGATTGCGTCACTCTTACTATAGATATAAGCTTATTTTAAAGGAGTAGGAATCTTCTTTTGTAAGTATTTCCTGACGCAAGAAAATGAGGAAGGAAAGTTATCAAAAATGTCATATTTATAGTCCTAGGAAACAAAGTCCAGGATGACGAATGAAACTCACAGACATACTATTCATGTGGGGAAAAAATAGAAAGAGAAAACATCTATTGGCCCTTCACCACCACAGGAAGCGTCTTGCACAAGAACTGCATATTTTCCTTGACACTGATTGGCTGTAACTTTACGTGTGGAGTAGAGTCAAAATATTGATGTTAGCTTCTGGGTTGTGGCCTGGGCTCTTAAAGAGCCGATTGTACCAGAAAGTGTAGATAAAACCTTTTCACCAACTGTTAAAATATCAATGAATTTCTAAAATTAAATATTATTGAACATCTTTTCAGTCCCTCCAGGATTTCATGATTCTTTTTGTGTTTTTTCTTTGCAACAAAAAGTGTTTGGTACTAATTTGGACATATTAGTGTTTATTTTTGACTGTGAATTTAACTCTTTATTACTCACTGTGTAGATCATAGACTATAATCTGATATTAAAGCTGAGGCATCTGTTTAGTACAAGTAAGAGTTTTTGGAAATGTTTGAGAAAAATCTGCAATAAACTCCCAATTATGTATTGGCACAAAAACGTGTCGGTATTTGTTTTAACGTGAATTTCCATGATAATTCTCAACAAACTGGAGGGACTGATTTATATAATTTGGCAGCAAATGGATAAAAACTGCATTGATTTGACTTGTAACGTATTTAAGCTCAATTAGTGTTTAGTCTAAAATGTAGAGGTCCACATAAAAAGCAATGGCGGACCAGGTTTAGCCCACGGGCCTCGAGTTTGACACATGCTTTACACTTTGCGTCAAAATCCCTACCAAGATACATTTGGTATTCGAACCATTAAAATAGGCAACTATACATGAGCTTTTGGCCGTTCCTTCAAAGTGTTTCTCAGGGTTTAGCTGTTCGTAGAGGGTTCTGGTCCCTGATTCAGAGCTGAGATGCTTGTAGAGGTGGAAGTCGTGGAAAACCAGTTTGCTTCCTGCTGGTGGATTTGCTCTGTAAACTCTGGGTTGGGTGTTGAATCTTCAGGCACTCACAGCGTCTTCTGTCGTCCACCAGAACTGTCCCGCTACCATCATCACCGTCTTCGACAGCCGGGCGCCACTGGTGCTGGGCATCTTCGTCGGAACTGGAGCTCTTCTGGTAGGAAAACTCTGCATATTTGTGTTTGCTTAGAAGCAGGTCTAAAAGATAAAAATTTTCACACCAACAGAACGTCTTGTTCCATAATTCCTTCCTAATTTGACGTTTTAGTGAAGTGTGACCAACATTGTGATTGTAGATACGAGGGTGCAGAACAAGTTTGTGTTTTGCTCATGTTTTTAAGTTTGACCATCTTTCTCTCCTCCCCCTCCCACCTTTTTTTTTTATTTTTTTTATTTTCTCATTTCCTCCATCATTGCTTCCAAAAGATCGTAGCTCTGATTTGCAGCGGAGTTCTCAGTTCACAGATTCGCCATGCCTCCTCATCTCCTCAGTACATTATCCTGAACTCCAGCACCCCCTCCCTGGCTGCCCCTCAGCCGTACCCTCAGCCGTACCCTCAGCCTGTCACCGCCTCCAACAACTCCTTCCCCAACCAGGACCCCGCTGTCTTCACATCCCTCTCTGTGGTCAACGTCCCTGTGGCTCAGGCTTAGGAGGCTTCTCGACAGATTCCATTCTCGCTGTTGTGGATTTGTGTTGTTCCACAGCGTCTTGACGTGACAAACCCTTTGCTTCACTCGGCATGATCACGCTTGAGCTTCACACTTTGTAGAAGGAAAAAAAATCCCCCCCTCAGATATCTAAACTGTACTTTTGGGAAGATCATTCTCCAAGAAATTGGGAAAAGCACTTGTTCTGATGCAACCGTTGGGTTTCTATTGGTCAGAACTTTACACACCTCCAGCACGGACATGAATTTCATGATAATTTAGGACCTTAAAAGTAACGTTAACACTTTATTTGAAGGGGTGTGCATAAGACTGACATGACACCATCATAAACATAACACCTGTCATGAACATGAATTAGTCTTTATGAATGTTTATTACTGCTGTCATGAAGTGTCATTTGGTAGATAATGACACTTAATTGCAAAGCTGGCACTTTTAATGGACTTTCAATGCAACGTTTAGAGCAACTTTGCATTAAAAGTGTCATTATTTACCAAATGACACTTCATGACAACAGTCAGACATTCATAAAGACTAATTCATGTTCATGACAGGCGTTATGTCATGACAGTTTTGTGTCAGTCTTATGCACATCCTGTCAAAGTGTTACCAAACTAGCTAATGTGATATTTTTCAGGAATGGCTACAACATAGAACTTCTCTATTGTTTCAAAACAATAACTGAAAAATTACAACTTCATTTAGAGATATTTCAGGGTCAAAATTACTTGGACATCAACTTGAGCTTTGTCGGTTTTCTATTAGTGGGCAAAAAAAGGTCAACATTAAGATACTGTTGAAGTTTTATGGACCAAAAAACTAATTTGTGCCAGGAAATCTGAGCCATTTCTGATAAGTTGTCAAAATATTCTGACGATTGACTGGATGTAAACTTCTGACCAGAACCGGGTTTGTCAACCACCAAGTGGAAACAAATGATTTCCGTTCCACTAATTGGAGCAACACTTGCCGTTAATTCTCCAACTCAGTCTTGTTCTCACCTTCTTTAATCTAACATGTTGATGTAACAGGGTTGGATTTTTGTCCTTCAAATGTTTTCTTAGACAAACTCATTTTCTGATTTCACAGATGGTTTTTGTGTTTGTGGTTTGGGTGTAAATCTTCCATGTGGCTGGTTTAAATTTGTGAAAACATGGTAGAGGTGGAAGCGGGACATTCTGGTGTTTTCAAGGATGAACGTAGGAGCCTGGCACTAAAATCCATCCTGAACGATCAGATCTCCGTTAGCCGCTGTGAATGTATGCTGACCTCGGGACTAATCCGTTACCCGATTTGGCGTTTCGGTTGGACATTAGTGCCAGGTGTGTGCGGGGGTCTCTTTCCCCTTCGCTGTTCTTTACTTCCCTCCTTCTTTGTCTGCATGACAGATCACTGCCCTGGTCTGCGCCATTGTCCTCCTGCAACAGGTCAAGAAAGTGCACCAGGACATCACCACTTACTATTCTTCTGTGTACTAAGTCGTCATCAGTGACCATCGCTGGAAAGTCAGCCAGCAGATCAGTGTTTACAGCCTTTTCCAATGTGTGTATGTACGTGTCAACTACTGACTGCAGTTCCAGTTGGGAGGCTGGTGAAAATGCCGTATACCACTAGATGAACCAACTTTAAAAAAAAGGTACACCACTTGAGTGAAAATGATTCTGTCAATGCTAAACACAACTTGATTAATCTGCAAATTTTAGTAGCCAAACCAGACTGAGCCTTTTTTAAGAAATAGAACCGTATGCAGCCTCGTTGCACGTTAGCTCTTTTCATTTCTGTGATTTCAACTTGTTCTGTTTAGTAAGATTGCTTTAGCTCGTTTGTTGTTGCAACACTGGTGAACATCACTGTCGGCAATGTAAAAAAGGGATCAAAATGAAACTTTTAGAAGCTTTGATTGTATTTAGGTCTGATTATACATTTGAAACCTTTAATCTTGTTTGTTTCTTCACATGTCCCTCATGTGCTATGCTCAAAATTTTGTTAGATTTGTTCACTTTTTTAACATTTTTATATATAGATTTTAAGGTAAACAAAAACTTTTTGTTGTTTCCAACTACTTTTCATTTTGTTCTTATTGATATTTTAAGAGCCACAGCTATAGCCTGGAAGTTGAGTACCAAATAATAAGACCTTACAACATTCAAATGGTGTCTTTTAAAGCTGTAATTTAAAACTGTTGCCTTGGTATAAATTACTATATTGGGAAAAAAAGAGACATAATTTAAGTAATATGTTTAAAAGCTGAATGCCTTATTTTTCTTCACACTATCATGTAGTCTTGACTACTGCATTGTATTATGTTAGAGCTAAATATTCTCTTTAAGAGTTGTGGCTTTGCATGTTTCCATAAAAATAACAGAAAAAATTGCATGTGTGAATGTGTCATTTCCTTTTCACTACACTGGGAACGATCTAAGTCTGATAAAGAGATGCACGTTAAAGTATTTCAAAAGCTGGGGGAAAAGAAATATATGGCTTTGGACTATAAAAATGACAAACTTAAATGAGGTCATGTTCATTGTACTTGGTCAGTTTTTTTTTTTTTTTTAAAGGAATAGCCCCCTAATAAAGCTAAACTCACATGAGTCTACAGCTCAAAGTTCAGATATGGGATAAAGATTTGGGTTAAGTTGCTCTGAGCCACCAGGTTGTAAAGAATAGGGATGGTACCATGAAGCACCACCTGCTGCTTTCAGTCTCTGCTGAACAAACGTTTCAACCATAATAACCCCTGTTCTGCATAAAATGGAAATCCATTTTGTTAGTAAAAGGCAATAAAAGCCATGTGGTTCTTTACAAATTCAGATTCAGTTTGTCTAAGTTACATTAGGAACATCTTGACAAAATACAGCATCTGCCATGAACTTGTTTTATTCTAGTGAGTTATGTTTCTAAAATTGGAAGACATTTGATAATTTGCATGTATTGTATCTGGAGCTAATTACGGCCTCAATCCAGTAACATTCTGTATTACAATTTTTTGTTTTTTAAAGATCTTTTCTATTACTTTTCTAAGTTAGTTTCAAGAGCCCAAACTTTTTGAGACCAAGATCTATTTTTTCTCTGAGCGGCTGGTTGAGATTTGCCACATGACATGAAGATAGAAAAATTGTAAATGAAACTATGTGAATATACATAGTTTTATATTAGTTATAGCAGACAAAGTGATGGAAAACCTAATGCAGTTTCTTCCAATTTAATTTCACATAATTATCACAGTACTAGCCCACTGTTTAAATACTTCATGTCCTATTTGTTTGTTGTGAATGATGTATACTCGCAAACTAACAACTATTAGTCCAATTTTGTCATTTATTAAATGTTCAGAAATCACAGCGCCTGTAGCGAAAGTAAACAAAGGTAAATAACCTGAACAGGTGATCAACTCAAAACCACTCGAACCTTTATGCTCCCTCTCTCTCTTTGTGGTTTAAGCACGCCTCTGTTGTATCTCTGTTGTTTAAGTTGCCGTGACAACCGCCTGAGTTGCCTGGAGAAACAACTTCTTCACTAAACAAAATAAATTTTAATGAACTAGAACATTTCTTTAGAAATTTAACCGGGGCCTGCCAAAGTGTGCCCGTCAGTTGGAACCCAGCGTGCTGATGCTACAAATTAGCATCAATGCTTTGCAGATATCGATGGATCTGTGTTGTTGAATTAGTCTGATGAAACAAAACTAAATCGGTGATTTCAGGGACCAGTAGATATTTAAGTGGGGATATTTTATGTTTATATTATTTGCCGATGTAACTAACTGCAGGACTTTTTTTTAAATTCAGTGTTTATTTCCATTATATTCCTGTGAAATGATTAAAGGACATAAACTTTGCAGAGTATAAACTATGGAGTTAAATTGGTTTACAATTATTCAATAATAAAAAACTAATCTCTAAGAAAAAATGTGGTCAAAACTTTTGGAATTGTAACAAATGTATTGGCTCAAACAAAAAAACTTAATTAAAAAAAATTTAATTGTGGTCAAAACGTTTTGAGTTGTAAAGTTTTGTTTAAAAAACTTTAATTATTAAAATCACAAATGTTTGCTTGAGATTATGTTTTTTATTGTATAATTATGAAACAAATTTCACTCCATAAAAAACATTCGAATACCCTGTTAAGAGCGTGACGGCTTGATGCTCCTGCGCGCCCAATCACTTCTTGTCTGAAGCCTCCTGCTTGCGCGAGCTACACCACCTGGCCAATCAGAGGTCCGGTTTGGAGCCGAGGGGCGGAGCCTCCATATGTTTGGGTAAAAATGAGCCAACTGTTATTAGAAAGCTCAATTTGTCGCTCCGAACAGCTGAATAAGCGGCTCTACATTAAATATTTCACTTACAGCTAAAACATTTACAGCCGTCACGTTTCAGGAGGATGAGGCCAGCAGCTTAACTAGTAACTGCATGTTTAGTTTTATTTTTTTTTAATTATTTGCCCGTTGAGTCTCACAGCAATGAAGTCATCGACAGAAAACAGCTTTCAAATTGACGTCCTTCTGGATAGATGCGGGGTCTTCTGCAAATACATCCTCATCGTTTTCAATATCATCTTTACGGTAAGTCTGGCTTATATAAACAAATAAGACTTAAACGTGTGAAACATCACAGTTTGAATTACATAGAATAAGATGGAAAACCAATCAAAAGGTGTATTTATTAATTTGATTTTTTTAAAGTAGAGTTCAGATTTATCAAAGAGTGAGATATTTAAATACAGGCTAAACTAATTTAATATATTAAAATGTCAGTATTTTGTAACTTGTTTAAAAATGTGGAGTTTATACATTATACGATACATTTTTATTTCAGACATTTCACCAGCAAAACAGAATAAAAGTAAAACTTTAATATTTTCTAAGCATAAATGCAATATCCTATTACCAGATATACATACTCAAAAACACCACAAGTTTGGTTACCATGTCTGAAAAGAGCGTATGACGACGTTTGGCTTGTATAAACATAATATGTACATAAACGCATATGTATAAATTCATATGTGTATTTCTGCCCAAGCCATCCACAGTGTTTTAATTCCCGGCTAAATTCATCTCCCTGTTCATTCCTGTGTTATCGCGATTCAGCACACAGAGTGAAATGTTTCAAGCCTTTTTTTCTTGTCATTTTGATGCCTGTGGCTTACAGGTAATTCAACAACATTATTCAAGACATTGAATCGAAACACACACACAAAGGTTTCCTGAGCCTGAAATGGTGAGTCTGGGTCAGCAGGCTACACAGGGCTAATTTACATCTTTTTTAAAGCCATAGTTTTTATTACACTTAACTTCCCATTAATATGCTTGGTTGTACAACTGTGAGATCAATCTTTCTTAGTAATCTGTGTCAGCCGTCTTGACTGCGTAGCACCATTCTGCATTTAAAATTAAATCATTTTGGAAACAGTTTTGCGCTTCCCTGAGCTATAACTACATGTTGCGTTACTGACAAAATGTCAATGATCTGTTGATAGTCTAATATCTTAAAATGCACCTGAACTAACGGAGGAAGTAAAATTCAGGGATTTCAACGACGTCTTCTTTCTCTTGTAGGTTTTGGGGTTTGCGTCTCTAGTGTTTGGCCTGTGGCTGAATTTCCAAGGTAACTCCAGAGACATGTTCAATGTAAATGACGACGACAAAAAAAGCATCGACTCCGATATCTTTCACATAGGTCAGTAAATAAATGAGTCGTAACCATAAAGCCTCTTTGTACATTTGCATCGGACTAACATCATTTTCTGTTTTCTACCTCACCAGTCGTCTACATCCTGGTAATCCTTGGCTCTGTAATGGTGGCTTTGGGGATTTTTGGAGAGCATTCCGCCTGCAATTACAATAAAATTGCTCTCCTAGTGGTGAGATTTCTTATTTTTATAAAATATTCGGTCTGAAGGGTAAACTCTTACAGAGTCAGGAAGCAAGCTTATTTTATGCTACAAAAGGAGGTTTACATTTTAAAAATATCTACTTCGCTTGGGAGTTAAGTAATTAATCACAATTTCCTAGTGAAATTAAGATTTACCTTATTTAGCAATTAAACTAAGACATGAACTCTAACCACTTTAAGAGAAACCCCAAAGGAAATGAGACTGAAGTATAATTAGCATTAAAAGATGTCTATAACCCTGTCAAATGTTCTGTTAATGTCTGTATTTGAAATTTAAAATCAAGCATAACCTGTAATACTCAGTTCCTGATGTGACCTTCAGGGGAAAGCTCGGGGAGTAACAAAGAAATAAATACCCTTTAGTTTATCTACCAAGGAATCAAAGAATTAATGCAAAAATCAATTTGCATTAATTCTGTGGTGTTAAATTCGTCTTGGAAACTAAATTTGGAACTCTAATCCACAACTTACGAAAGCTGTTGCCTTGTCACTTTAAATAATAGGTTCCAGTTGTGTTTACGTTTTCAGGACAAGATTGTTCCAAAACAAATGTAATCATATCTTTCAGGCGGGAAGCGATTTGTGTTTGGTTGTACCAACATGCAAAGTAGAGGAAAACAAAAAACAAGTTGTTCATTCATAGTGATGAATGTTGCTTACAGTATCTCGTTGCTCATCAGAGCCACTGAATTCAGAGGCTCTGACCGAGGCTGTTGTAATTGACTAAAAACTAATGAAAACTGAAATTGTAAAAACATTTTTGTTAAGTGAATAAAAACTAATGGGTGAAAACTAAAACTTTTTTAGTTTTCACATTAGTGCGTTTCTAAAACTAAAAGGTTTACGTCAACTGTCGACAAATTACGGCACTACATAATGTGCAGGGCGCTACTTATGCTAAACGGCGACAGCAAAAGTAGGGCGAAAACAAAACAGTTTTTCAACAATTGAATATATTTTTTGAAAATGGCAATCTCCTGTTGAGTATTCATTACCTGATTGATGTATACATAATTCTCCACCTAAAGCCAAAGCAAGAAAATAAAATTACTACTATAACTAAAATAAGCCTCCAACAGTATCCACTGAAATGCACAATGAAGTTGAATGGATGCTGGGAGGCAGGCCTTCTCGTCCAACATCAGTGTCTGACCTCAGAAATGGGCTCCTGAAAGAACAGGTTGGCTGTAGAGCCATCAGTCCATCAAATCAACACATTTTCATAACAGCCTCAGACCAAAAGAGTGGATGGTTTGTCTTCTGCTCAGTCTAATGTCATGGTGGAGGCCCTCACTCCTCCACAGAAACTAATAAGTACTCAGATTTCATGTCAATACAACACAAGGCTTTCTGATGAACAAATCGTCCATTTTATCCTTTCATTTCTCTTCAGTACTGTGTCTTCCTCTTCCTCCTGGCTGTGGCTGCAATCGCAGTAGGAGCGCTCGCTTACACCAGCAAGGACACGGTAAGCAGGAAAAGAAACCGCAAACGTCTTCAGATGTTGGTAAAGATTTGATGCTTCTTATTCTAATCATTGAATTTAATCGATAAGGTTGGAAAAAAGTTTGGAGAGTTGTACAGCGACATATATAAACTCTACGGGAAGAATAAAGATGAAACGGTGGCTGCTACTCTCAAATACGTCCATGGTTTGGTAAGCACTCACTGCATCGGTAGAAAAACCAAAACAGCCTCATTTATTTAGCATTTTCCTTTTAATAATTTCAGTAGATCTAAACTGGTTGCATTTGTCACTTAGTGACCACAACCTTTGGGTTCAAGAACTCAAAGAATAAACATATAAACTGTAGAGGGGAGAAGAGAAACTATCAGATTTAAGGAATGTGTTCCTTTATAATTCGGGACTTACTTGTGAAAGGTTAAATACAGCGAACAAATGAACCAATAGTTAAAATTTATTGACAGAGTTGAATACATTTTGATCTCTTAACATTTTCCTCCATCTCCCCTCTACAGCTCCAGTGCTGCGGCTTGGACGGAGTCCAACTAACCGAGATGGTTAAGAAGACTTGCCCGAAGGCGGATGATAACACGAAGCATCTCAATCCGCCAGTAAGTTGGTGTTTCATCAAAATAATCCGTCATGCTTGGTCCAGACAGACTTTCATCATGAGGGCAAGTGATCCAGAGACTAAAGCAAAGAAAACCACAACTGGTTTCTACTTCCGTTTTCCACAGAAAATAAAAATACCTACTAGGTAAAAATGAAAATAAATTTAGCTGGACGATAAATTGTCACAGACGTCACTGTGGTAAATGGTAACATTGTCTTTTGAGACCATTTTCAGGTGATGGTAAAAGTGTAATAATGCAAGAAGACATTCTCAAAGTTCAATGAACTTTAAATTCCAATGAACATTTAACACTGGAACTAGGAGACCATTTAAATATCCAACATAAGCAGAAATTGAAAATTTTTGAAACTAAAAGTTTAGTAGAAGACCAGGATAAAACCACACAAATGGAAATTGAGCTTGTTTTAATTTATGCCATTGAGTCATTATGACAGGTCTACCACTACACACCCTAAATCTTTAGTCATTTCTAAAACGCATTTTCTATACTTTTAGATTTTTAGCCAAATTACAAACTTAATTCTAAATGTAGAAATCATAAGAGGAGTCGCATTAAAACAAGCCTCCAACTGTAGATGCGTTTTCCTTAGATACGTGATATGCACAAGTCGTGATCTTGAAGATGCTGTTAAAGGACCCAACGAGGCTTAAATAAATCATTTCTGTAAAGTACAGAGGGATAAAAATCATCTCATTTTCCAAAGCAGATGAAATTTGTAGGAATGCAAATTTTTTCTCAACTCTGAATAGTCTCTTTAAAAGATTTCATGTTTATTAGAGAAACTTTTTTTTTCCCACACCTGTGTATGTGGAAAATATTTTCCATAATCTAATTTCCGAAGTGGGGAAAAGCCTGAGGAAGACCCACACAGCAGCAGGGATACCTCCGAGCACCTAATCCTGGAAACTCCTAAATCAAAAACGTTAAGCGTTACATCTTCTCCTTTTCAGCAGACATGCCAACAGAACATTGAAAGCTTCATTGACCAATGCGCACCGCAGGTGACTGCCGTCTTCGTTGGAACCGGAGCTCTTTTGGTAGGCAAATTCTGCTCATTTATTTAGGGAAAAACATTTCACCTCAGATACAGCCATGAATAGTCGACCGTTTGACTCATGCAAAACAAGTGCGAAACTTATGTTCCAGTAATTCAGTTTGCTTCGCAAGCAGACGAAATGTTCCACCGACCTCAGCGGGCTGTTTTAACCCTCGTTTCTTTCACAGATCACACAAGTCGTCTGCGCCGCCCTGTACAGTTCAAAGATTCAGCGGGACTCTGAAGCTCCTCAGTAAATTATTCAGACTCTCTTCGTGTCACCCCTCTGGTGTCTGAGCTGCAGACAGCTAGTAGTTTTCATCTCCGATAGGTTTCCATCTCACTGCACAATTACAGAAGCTTCCTTCAGGCCAAAGAGTTGACATGAACTTTCTTCCACCGTTTCTTGCTGCATCTGAAAGTCTGCAGTTTTCTGAACCACAAGGCTGCAGGGAAGGTGGCTTCAGGACGTGTAAATGCATCCAGAGGGCCACCACCGCCTTGAGGCTTGTGCTACAGGAATCATGATGCCAAGATGAGAATTGTTGGCAGCAACGGTTGTGATAAGGGCCAAAGACAAAGTAACCTCTGATTGAGAAACGCCAAGACGACAGAAGATCTGCTGAAAAAAGGATAGAGAGTAGAGAGCCGGTGCAGTTTTCCTGTTGAGTCTACCAGATTTTTGGGACATCTAAGAAATGCTTAGAAATTTAGCCATAAATAAAACGGGTGGATTAAAAACCTACTCTAGGATCAACGTCTTCCAGCCAAGTCTGGCAAAGATCCATTTAGAAAACAGTGGAAGTAGTATATCCCAAGAACAGAGAAGTTTAGGGTTCCCACATGTAGAAATACAGAAATGTTCCAGTCACTCTCCAGAGTTCTCAGTTCTTTGTGTTTATTTAAAATATAAAGTTCATCATAAAGTTATAACAAAAGGATTCAGGCCGAGTTGGAGTCGTGCTTTTGAAAGTTTTCGATATACATCATACATCAGTATGTCATTATTGTCCACTTAGGGAAGTTTCCTTGCAGCAAGGTGAGAGAAAAGGAAAATCAACATCAGCTAAACAGTTAAAAGTTTATGTACAAATATCAATAAAAGCCTGATTACATTTGAAATCTGAATAACAGCCTTGCTAATAAGATCTTTGCCATCTGTTGATTCTTGATTTGGGCTGCCTGAATCTCTTCCCAGATGGTAGAAGCTAAAATTCACCATGAAGTGGGAGATTTGGAGAATAGGGCAATGTCTTCCTTTTGTAGAAATCTTTAAAAAGGTTTCTGCTAAATCAGGTGATCTAAAACCTGTAATTTTGTTGGCTACTTTTGCTTGGTCCCGTTCTCGTCTCCGGCTGAGACCATCAAACCGGGTGACTAAAGCGAGGACAGATCCAGAGAGCTGTAGAAAACTGTCAACTTGGAGCCGTCTCTCCAAAAACGAACCAAAAATGGATCAAATGTCAGCATTAGAGCCTGAGGTTCTCCCTACACTGTGGTAGAACAGGCAGAAATTAAATTGAATTTGAAGTAATTGGCCAATTTCAGAACATGATCTGAGTCGTTTTGCTGCAAGGGTAAAGTCTGGAAATGAACGAGTCTTTGTGAATAGAAAGAGTTTCTGTTCTATAAATGTGCAAACAAATGTAGCGGAATAAACAAATCACTGTGACATGCCGTTGTTAAAATCGGGGCTGAGAACTCTTCTGTTTAAAAGTATTTTTACTTTGATCGACATATCATTTTACTCCAACTTTTATATGTTAACTATGTTGCTTTTAGTTTCTGTAAGATGACCTTTGTGGGACCTGAAAGCCACATTTAAAATAAAATGTATTTTAACATGCAAATGTTGGAAACAAACTACAAACGGCTAAATTTATTCCCCCCTTCAAAACAGACAATTTGTACAGGTTTTTTGATAAAACACAGAAATAAGTCAAATGTGTAAAAGTGTCTTTATTTCATCCAGTTACATCAGTGTTGGGACCTGCAGAGATAAAATAAAGCCAATCTGAAAACAAATAAAAAGTAAAAATGGTGCAAAAATAAAAATACTTTCATGTCTGAGCTTTTTCAGAAGATGTGTTTAAGGAACAAATGCAACAGCGGTTTAAAATGTATAGAGAGTCGCATAGTTGTCATGTATGAAGAACAAATAAACACAAGGTGCAAGGTTTAGTTTCGACTGGGATGACGATGCATGCAGACCAGAAAATAATAACAGACCAATAATAAGAGCTCTGCAGGTGGAGAAGTCACAATGTGCAGCGACCTTTGACCTTGTGAGACATACTGAAGGACCAGACTACATGAAGGACCTCAAAGTTGGAACTACCGTAATTTCCGGACTCCAAGCCATTTTTCTTTTTGGTGAGGCAAACCAAAACATTACATAGTCATTTCTGTTTCAGTCCTCGACACCAGCAGTTAATATTTAAAAAAGAAAAAGTTTTTAAAATGATGCACAAGCAAATTTCAGCTGGTTAAAATACCAGGAATAAAAAGAAACTGATATGTAGAAATGTAATCTTCAGGGAAAGATGTGTTTCATGTTGGTTTTTTTAGTGATTGGAAAAAAGTCATTAAAATATTTGTAAGGACAAATCTTGAAGGATCTTCATAGATTAAACCTAAAGCTATAACTTTATCTCTTACCGTTGTTGCAGCTCACACCACAGTCACCATAGACAGCTGAGCACAGTTCTGTGTGGCACAGGAAGTAAACCTGATGGAGGGAGAAAAGGTTTTACATTACGATCATCTTCTCATGGTGCTGCAACATAATCCAAGGTCTACCTTCACACCAGAATAAGACTTTGTTCTCCCTGACCTGAACAGTTAACTGTGACTTGATTACAGCAGATTTGGAAAATGTCACCACAGCATCGTCAGCAGCAGGTTGCCTGATCTTATCCAACAGTTTCCACCATGAGCAGCATTAGAGGATCCAGGTGATGGGGTCTTCAGGACAGAGCGCTACATGTGACTGAGCATGCAAGCCTGCATCCATAGCAACAGTGACCAGGTTGCACCCAACGCAGGCTTGTGCATGAGGTTTACCTTACTAGAGATGCACCAATTAGACGGATCTCATCTCAACTTTCACTGAAATTTCTGCAAAACAAGCAGAAGTTCAAAGGGCAGCAATCTTCGGAGTCATTTTTCATTAAATAAAAATCAGTGACTTTCTCCAATAGATCCAAAGTCAGGGAGCTTTTCTCTGAATCACTGAAAACCTACAAACAAAAATCCTACAGGATTTGGTACAGATGCAGCTAGATTAAAAAAAAAAGTAAGAGTTTCTGGAATTATATCTATAATGCATATATTTATTACCGCTCATCTAAATGTTTTTGTTGTTCAGGGTCAAAATTAACTTTAGTCAACGTAGCAAAATGTAATCTTTAAAAACAACAAGTTACTATTTTCTGTATCAAACATCTTATTTAGGATGATTAGCATTACCAGCTGTTTTCTATAAGTTTTTTTTTATACCTTTTGTTGCAAGTTTGTTTCAAACACCAATCTGTTTATCATGTGACTCGTGATGCAAAAAAAAAAGTGTTTCATTGAAAAATAAAGCCATTTTAATTAAGCTGAAAAACCACCTCATCCTAAAACTTTACTGAAAAACTCCAGTTTTTTAGAAATCATTTCCAGTAAGCACAATTCTATGGTTAATGGAAATGCAGCTCCACCCCGACACTAAAACCAGACATGACCTTCTGGTTGGTTTCTGTCTTAGCAGCAAAGTTTTACTCTGGTGTGAATGAGGCCCAGAAGAAGAGGAGCCGGTTCTGTTCCTACCTCTGGGTCCTCCGATGCAGCTGGCCTCCCAGGAGCCCTGTAGGTGTAGCCTGCTGGAGGCAGGGAGGGGAAGCTGGAAACTTTAATCCTCCAGATGTGCCGAGGGTCAGGGGAAGGAAGCAGCTGCGACACACTCTGGCTGCTACAGCTGAACACAGAGACACGATTAACGTTCCAGCCAAGTTTTTTATTGTTCTGCAAGATATCACATGAGTACAAGCGGCCACAACCCGTTCCTGATGTGTGCGAACACCGTACCGGTCATAAAACAGCATCCAGTAGACATGCGGGGTCAAAGTGTAAGCCAGGCAGGAGTGAAGCAGGAGCAGCAGGGAGGGGTCTGCCGGCTGCAGCAGGCTGAGCTCCACATGGACAGAGTCACCCTGCAGGAGGCTGATGGGCAGCCGAGCTTTGGGGTGGAAGCTGGAGAAGGACGCATCTGTGAGATGGAGGGGAGCGGTTTAAGAGACGCACAAGGATCGAGTGTTACATACTCGTTTCTGGTTATAATACATCTGTCAGATTGCTCAGAAATATGAGGAAGTGCGAATGGAAAAAAAAAAAATTACTGGTATATTGGTTTGCAAAAACAAAGCTGTTGGTTTTATTAACAAAGTGGGATATCACAAACTAACTAAAATATTTTATTCAAAATAAAGTACTTTACCATTTAAAGATACTGTATATATAAAAACACTGGAAATGCTGTGTACAGCATTAAACGTTTTCCTTTTGGAATTCAGACATGAAGAGTAAATATAATTTACAAGGTTTGTTAACATGCTAGAGAGAAAAAGTTAAATCTAGCCGTTTCTCAGTTATTGGTATGAAACTGGGATTTATTTTTGGTGAGCTTAATATGGCAAATTTTAAAAGGCTTACACTGTCATGTCAATGTGTATATGTATTGTGTAACAAATATATTCATATTTAAATACAATCCATGTGAATATGGATAGTAGACATCTTTCATTATTCACTTAGTCCATGATCAGGTAGCCTATTAATGTTTTGGTAAATTATTGGTTTGTAAAATAGATTTTTGGAATATAAATTTATTAAAATAAGTTAATATGAAAATCTGAAATCTAGTACAGGTATTAAAATACTACCCTACTAATGTGAGAACAGCAAAAGGTTGTATGATTTGTATGAAAGCAAAAACGTCAAGATGTGCATAAGCAGTAATGGGACTTTTCATGAGTCTGATGGAGAAATAGAGGCGTCACCGGTTGCTATCCTCAGAACGACGGTGACGGCAGACGGCGGCGGCTCAGCGGAGGGCCTGATGTCACCTGGACCAGAGGGGGCGCCGCATCCCACCATCAGCCTGTAGGAGGACAAAGGTAACCAGGGAGGAAACATCTGGTCACAGAGCCAATGCAAAATTACGCATCATTTCCACTGTGACAATCAGATGATTTTTTGTTCATCTCCCTTCACAAGCATGAACAATAAAATAAAATAAAATCCACTGGGATAAATTGAATGCAACACTAAACTACCTAGATCTCTGCTGCACAGAGCAGTAGAGCAACGAAAATAGTTTCAAAAGGTCACAGGAAGTGATTATTCCACCCAGTGCACCAAGGAAGTGCAACATCTGTTGCAATGTGTGGGTGAAAAAACTGCATAACATC
>NW_015113712.1:114756-132080 GCF_001443285.1 Poecilia latipinna | reverse complement strand
TAATAAACGCCTTCATTTACAAATTTCATTTTGTGTTTACTTGTGTTGTCCTCGACCATTTTTTAAATTGGATTGATGTTCCGAAACACTTAAGTGTGACAAATATGCAAAAATACAGGAAATGAGGAAGGGGGCAAACACTTTTTCACACCACTATAACTGTGAAACATGGTGGCAAAATAAGAATAAGACCTACCAACAAGGAAACATTTAACAGTCACAACAGAACAGTTTGGATCAGTGAGCCCAAGTTAGTTTTATACACATTTAATACTTTTAAAGAAAGCACAGACAGCTTGTAAAACAATAGCTTCTCAAGTCAGAGTTCAGATATAAAACACTTTAACATTGCCTCCTAGATGTTCTCCGTTCAAGACTGAATCATTTTGCAGCACCAATTGGACAAGAAAATAAAATAAATAAGTTCCTCGGTGTGCAAAGCTGGTAGAAAAACAGGTAAGACGTGTGCTGTAGTTGGAGTCAGTGACTCCAAAAACGTACCGACCCAGAGAGAGGCTGAGTGCAAATCCAAGCAACACTTCTCAGCTTTAACATCTAAAAACCACATTTTTTTTTCCAATGATGAAATTTCAACATTTTAATCCCAATTAAATCAGTTCAACATAATAATGTTAACATGACTAGCTTTGGAAAAGTTCAAGAGGAAAGGCAGCATGCTAATGCTTTAGCTGACAGAGTAACTTGACAAAATTAACCACCTAAAACTTTCAGGTTTTCATAATGTATGCCAGCAACTGCAGAATCTATTAAGGAGTGGGCGGTAAGCCAATCCTTTCCAAGTGAAATCGTTTGATTTTTATTTTTCTATTCCATTATATTATGCTTTTTTTCTTACCAAGTGTAGAGAGATTACATATTATACTGCATCTGATTTTCCTGGCTTGGAATAAACGATAAAGCCATTTTTATGTCGTCATCAGAAATGCAAATATTTCCCCATGAAGCATTCCAACAGGATGTGGTCAAAGTATGCAACACTAAAGAATTATTTGCTTTGCAAAAATAAACCTAAAGCAACCTGACTGAATGAAAACTTGACGGACACAAAAGCGATTTTCAGAACAGAATCGACTATTCAACCCAAGATGCACCGAGAGAGCGACTGCTAACCTTACAGGGAAGAAACCTCTGTCCGACAGGAGGCCGTGAACTTCTGCCTGATGGACCACGGTCTGACCAGGCATCTAAGAAAAGAGCAAAAAAATACAGAATAATAATTCATTATGTCTCTGGAGTCAAGTTTGGATTCAGATGGAAAACCAGTTTTAAAGTTTGAGGCTGAATCTCTTAAGACACAAAATTCCAGTTTCCCAGCCCTTCCTGTAGTCATGCATCATTTCTTTCAATTTACAAATGGACCTGAAATTAGATCATCATGGAAATGGTTGTTTATTTCTAATTGTAACCTCAGATTAACAAGAGATTTTTTTCCTTTTCCTCCATTTTACCCGTTTAAGATCTTCATAAAAATCATTA
This sequence comes from Poecilia latipinna, assembly GCF_001443285.1. Taxonomy (NCBI): domain Eukaryota; kingdom Metazoa; phylum Chordata; class Actinopteri; order Cyprinodontiformes; family Poeciliidae; genus Poecilia; species Poecilia latipinna. The sequence continues at coordinate 130,583 of NW_015113712.1, read as the reverse complement.
TTTCAGGAGTGGCTCAATACAACTTGGCGCTGAAAACATCTGTGTGGGAGTTCCTGAAGCACCGACTCCAGCTACAGTTCAAGTCTATTTAGTCTACTTTACCCGTTTTTAAGAGTTAATATTAAAAACAAAATCATTTTGTACATGGGTTTTCTAGACAGGCTAATTTGCAAACCCAGTCTTTGACTGGAGCCTTTAAAAAAACAGACAGCAAAAATAAAACTAAAGATTCCCATCACACACACACACACAATCCCTGTCATTTAACATGCGTGAAAACAAACATTAGAGAACTAATTCTCCACAACAAAGTAGTGTGGTATAAATCAGTGTCACATTTGTTTTAGCAAATATTTCACCTGGGAATTTTAAAAAATCTGATCCATTAACATTTTCATCCCTCTTGCTTGTGCACATTTCCTGATCCACACTTTTTCCTTCCACTCAATTTAACATGCCTGGACAAAGCACTCTGAACCACCAGCTTCTTTAACACTGAAATATATAATTTTTCCCTTCTTCAGGATATCTTGCTGCATGAGGGACAAATGCCAAGTCAGCATTCTTCTCTGAATGCATAAGCCAGACTACATCATTTTTCTTTATTTGTTTCACTGATCTTATACAATACTGATTTTCATTAACTGCAAGCAACTCATCTACTCCAACAGAAAAAAAATAAATGAAAATCGACAATTTATGAATTAATTCGAGACCGACAGACGTGTTTCTTACACGTTCGCAGCCATCCGGGGGAGCAACGTGGACGTCTGGATCTGAGGAAAGCTTCTGCAGCCTGCAGGGAGCCTTCCTGTCCTCAGAGGAGGGAGCAGGTGGGGCTGCTGAGGGATTCAACAAAGATTCAGGCAGAGCAAAGACAAAACAGCCCAGCGCGGCCATCTGTTGACCCAAAGGTCACGTAGCTCAGCATAGCACCTCAAAGTACACAGAGTTATTACAAATTAACTTTAACGTTTGTGTTCAAAACAACCCTCAGACTAGCTCAGCTTTTGGTTTCTAGGTTTTGGGACAAGTACCAACAAGGTAGCTTTTCTTTTTTTTTTCCTCTTAGAAAGACAGTAGAGGTAAAATGTGTGAGCGGCAGCCAAAAACAGTTACTGCAGTAAATATCTGAAACGGGTCCAAGACAGCAGGGTGGGGCGGGCCGTTTGGGTTAGTCATACTCTGATCACATATGTGGAGGGGAAACAAGGAGGGGGATGAAAACTGGAATGATTTCACTTGATTCATTTTGTTTGCTTTGATAAAAACATCCTCATAAATCCTTAGCGGATGAGTAACAGCTAAGCCTGATGCCTCAACGCTTCAGGACACAAACATGTAACCCAGAGATTTTCTGGTCAGATTTTTATGTTTTTGGCCCGATACTGAAATAAAGATTTTTTTTAGCTTTATATTCCCTTATCAAAAACATACCTGGAGCGTCATTTTGATCCATTTACACATTCATTTCATTTTTCATGGTAGCCGTTCAGGGTTGCTCATAAAATGCACCACCCATTTTCCCAAAACTCCACCTTTGAGCTTCAGTCTCCAGCTGAGCCCCTTCAGACTAGCGGCAGCAGCAATTAGCAAAAACCAGGTGGAGCTGCAGGTCTGCTGAGCTCATCATACAAACTACAGCACTCCTAAGAACGGCTGTAACGGCATGACGAGAAGCTTTGCTGTGATGACCTGCTGAAGGTGGGGCGTCAGAAAGTGTGCAGGGTTCTTAAAGAGACAGAGGCTAATTTCAAGGTATCATATGGCTGTCGTATGAAGTCAAGTTTATCTTCTGGGCGTCTTCACACCAATAAAAGTGGTAGACTCAGTCCAATATGGGACAACGGTTGTAATATTTGTTACATTTCAGCTAGTTAATTTGACACTGCACTGTGTCAAATTAACCTTTGAAAAGTCTATTCCCCTCCTCACCTGTGGTGGCGCTGCACCAAGAACTACTGAACAAAACGACAACTTCCTTCTTCACAAAATGTACAGTGGACAGGAGTCAGATTTTTGCGTTTGTAGGATTTTTCTTAGAGTTCACCTCCACTGAAACACCACCCAGAAAACATTTCCTGATGCATGATGCATTTCCTGATTCCATCTCCACAGCATTTTACTGTTAAAAATACAAAAACAAGTATATTAAGCATAAACAAACGATTCCTAATGAGATTATTTACCTCTCATGTAGTCACCCAGCTTCTCTTTAAACCCACTGCGGTGCCAAGCAATATAGTTGGAGTAAGCTGGACTGAAGGCGCTGGAATGACAGCCGTCAGAAGCACGAGAAAACCTCTGCAGGTCACTATAATCCACATTTGGGGAAAGCAGAGATGTAGAGTCTTTATCTGAGTCTTTACCTCCTGGAAGGTGGAGCTGCTGGTAGTATCTGAACAGCTGAGGCAGGTAGTAGTGGTAGTAATAGTAGTAAGGGAACGTCAGTCTGCTAGAAATGTCGTACCCTGGTTCAGAGGGAGGAGGACTGGTTTGATATCTCAAGTGGGAAGGTTGTTGTACCGACAAGGAATCTGACAAAGCTCGACCCAGATGGTTGTAGACGCCACGCAACGCTTCTGGTGCGTAATACTTCAGGTAGTAGTTATAGTATGGATGGTAGTAGTACTTGTAGGGATCTGCGTTATACGTGAATCCTGCAGTGGGGAACACTGGTTTGTCAGGAGGAACTGCGATGGGATCTGGTCTTTCTGGGGCTGGAGACACGGAGGTAGAACGTTTGTCGTCTTTGTCTTCTAGCTTTGGTTTCGAACTGGGCCGAACATCTGCTTTTTCCTTTTCTGGCTCTGGATTAATACTCTGCGTTTCAGGATTTAAGGATAATGAAGACGCGTTTGTCTTTGCAGTCCAATCTAGATGGGAAAGCCCCAGTCTTTTCATGTCACCCTTTACAACATGTGGGTAGTAATAGTAGAAAGGAAAGCGATGAGTAAAGTAAGGTGAGTGAACTGCTGTCACTTTGTTCGTCCTTTGGGCGTCTACAGGTGAAGAAATCCAGGTTGGTCCCCCTTTCAGACCCTCAAGCTGCTCGGATGGAGGTTGATGGTTTGGAGAATCGGAAGAGGTTTGTGATCCAGGAAGACCCGGACCTGGGCCCTGAGGTGTGCCTGGAGCAGGGATCTTTGGGTGATGGTGGTAGTGGTAATGGGAGCTAAAATCATGGCTGGGATGGTGGGAATGAGGAGCTTCCACCTGAACCGGCAGAGCTGTAGGGGAGAAACTATTCATTGAGACATCCAAGAGAGGAGCAACTTGGTTCTGCTTTTGGTCTTTATGTAATGAACCCAAACTAGACAACTTTTCTTTAGATGAAAGGGGCTTTTGGGTCATAAAGTTTTCCTGTACATCTTTAAGAGACAGGAAGTAATGGTCTTGCGAGTTCAGCTGGGAACTAAAGTCAGCCATCGGAGCCACAGAAAGAGGAGTAGGAGGGCTGTGGGTGTCCTGTTCTTTATTTTCAGAGTAACTATGGTGATATGTTGGGTGAGGATAGTAAGGTGGAGCCAAGTAGAAAGGCGGCATAAACGCTAAATGCCTGAGGGACTCGAGCTTTGGTTTTGGTAGCTTTCTGGTGAAATCCGTGGGGCTGTCAGCCAGAGGCCAATGGGCGGCTGAGACTTCTCCAAAAGCAGAGTTAGGACAAGCCAACATGAAGATCTCCTCCCCTAATTTAAGCAGAAGTGTGTTTTTTCCATCCTGAAAGAGAATTTATTGCAGGTTCAAAAAATAAAGATGGTTCAATTTTGTCGCAAAGCAACAATTATTCCTGCTACTGCCAAATTACCACAGTACTTTAGTTAATCCTTTGAGTTTTGACATGCTGCAAATATTTTTTGCACACATTCAAAAAATTAATACCGCCACCTCCAGGTGGGAGCTAGTCACTTAAATCCAATGCTTGACTATTTTACAGTTATTATATTATACCTTTACAGTTATACCACAAGTGATGAACGGCATGGCGACGGCCGTCTCTGCAGCCAGTCTGTTCACAGTGTAACCACACTGTTCAGCCAACAGCCCCAGAGGAGTCCATTCACCCCGAACTGTAGTGGGGCAGAAGCGTAACCTGATATTAAAATAAAAGATCTCTTTTTTTGAGTGCTTCCTGATTCTTAAAGAAATGGTACCGTTTATATGCGGGTTCTCCACAGCAGACGGTCCTCTGAGTTTCACCGTCATGCCGTTGGGGGAGCAGCAGAGTGAGGACGGCCCCTCGCCTCCAAGGTGGAGCCGGGAGACCGGGCAGGAGACCTTGACGGGAATCCCCCTCCACAGCAGAGGCAACACATAGCAATCATCCTGAGGGGAAGCATTTTAATAATATGTCCAAAAACAGGATTTTACACACTTTGGAGAAGAATCTAGCTAGTCAATGCATCAGAGAAAGTCTCCACCACACCTCTGAGTCATTTCAGCTAAAAACGGTGAAGTCAAAGTTTTGGTTTAATAACTATAAACTAGATGATTATGTGATTCGTGTAGTAATTAAAAAACAGCAGCACACCTCTCGAACGACGTGGCAGGCGTCATACTGAGCCGTCAGAGTGAGGTCTTTCCAGGAGCTTTGAACAGAGTAGCCACACTGCTGAGGCAGATGGAGCAGGGGCGTCGATGAGCCGTTCACTGAAACACAGTGGAAATAAATGACGGACAAAGTTTACAGTTTTTCTGGACTGCTTTCGGTCAGCTGTTGACTCAAACTACACATTTTCAAAATGTTACAGAAGCCTCATCATGGTAAGACCATGATGAGTCCAACTGTGGCAAAACATTTAAAATAAGCAAAAAACAAACATTACCATAAAACACAGCTTGCAACCAAGTGGATGAGCCATTCAATAACTGCATGATGGACAACAACAGAGTCCTCAGCTCGTCATTGTAGTCCATTATATTGCTTTCATGCCAGTGCCATGTCATCTTACTACATGGGTTGTGTTAATGTTCGTTCTCAAAGAATTTGATCCAGAATCAGAAATGCTTTGATGCACAATTTTGATTCAAAGACTATTTTATCTAAACTGGATAAAAACTGTAAACATTAGATAAAATACTATAAATATAAACCAAAATAAAAATCTAATTAAAGAATCAGAAATGCCCAGTAATGACTCATCTTTCTTGATCTCTTCATAGATTGTGGTGAACGACAACATAGATGTTTTAAGGCCTGCAGACTGATCGCTGTAGTTGAAGGAGTGTGAAGGAGGTGATTTCATACTGATGTGTTTTTAATAGCCAACAGGTGATTTTGGTTTGGTTTTCTTGGTTAAACCAGTGAAGCATGAAGTGCTTCACTGCTGACATCCGTCTTAACCGTTTTGAAAAATACCAATGAGACAGATGATGAACGGAGTCGACCCCAGTTTCTCAAGCAGGTCGAAGCAATCAAGAAAAACTACAATCTAAGTGCGTACGGGTAAGGTCAACTTTCTAGTTACTATTCTGGTTTCCCAAACTGGGAATGTGATCATTCATGCAACCAGGGAATCCTGTTTAAGAACACATTTGGTTAACAAAGCAGTTTCAGGCAACAGCTCTATCCAAATGCAGTAAATTGGGAACCAACATTTCTGGCACAGTTCAGCAGTATTACAACGCTTCGTTGGGATGTTGACAAAGACCTTCAAAGCCTTGGAAACAGAGTAATCCATACTCATCTACAAACCCTCCCCACGTTCCAGCATCGTGGAAATACAGCTGCAAAAACCAAAGTGAATATATTTTATTCCAAGTTAAGATCTAGACAGCATCAAGCAGAGGACAAATCTTTGAAACAAAGAAAGGCCTTAATATTCCTACCCAACTTCATCCTTTTACTCAATGTTCAACATGCACTGACAAAGAGAGAAAATAACCAAACATTTGTCCAATGACACTCAATAGGTTCCACCTCAAGCACAAAAAGTGTAAATTATTGGAGAGCTGGAACGTTTTCATCCTCTGTACATTCAGTACCAAACGTAATGAATTAAATAATTTCCTCAGCGGCTCAATTTCACTTCAGAGCTCACCAACGTCCTGCTTTGGAGCAGAGCCAGGTGAATACAGGTCATCTCCATAAAGGTGTGTCGGCACTTTAGCTGTAGATTTATTTCTTCTAATGTTAATGTTTGACATCAAATATCCTGGTAAAGAAAAACTATCATAACTTATTGGTAACAATTTGTCAGCCCCTTATAGAAATAATCCACTTTTACCTCCTTAATGCCTAAATGGTTTAGCCAGACAGAAAGACGAGGTTAAACAGACGTTTTCACCTCATTTTTAACTAACAAAACACTGAGAGATCCTAAGAAAGCAGGAGCAGAGCTCAGGTTATGCTGCCCCCCAGTGGCAGCTACTTCCTTACCCCCCCCAATCAGGCATTTGTTGTTTTCATCAAAATCAGTGAACTAATTTTTTAGCAAAATACTGAAAGATCTATGGATCTGAAGTTGTATGTCTTTCTTTAGGATAGAAATGCACCACAAACCTATGACAGAAACTTTCCAGAAGAATGACTATTTCTGAGTTATTATCACTGGGTAATGAGTCATCTGACAGTTTTGATTGCGTCTCTTTGAATGGTTTAAAGAGATGTTTCCATCTCAACCTTACACAGACAGACATAAACATGCAGTGAATAAATTGATTTTCAATCAGATTTTTGCACCAAAGAGTTAAGAGCACACACTGAGGCTCTTTAAATGTGTATTAAGAGGGAATGCAAAACTTATTGCGGGGGAACACAAAAGAAAAATGTTTCCCTGTAGATCTGATGCTTGTTTGTGATTTTTTTTTTCTTTTTTTAAATATTAGTGTCAAGATACAGTGAGAAATTATTTACACAGCTTTCCAGATGAGCAGACCGAATGCTGCAGCTCTCAAACTGTTTTCCTCAACGTCTCCTCTTTCCAACTGGACTTCTTGCATTAAGTCTGGGAGAATGAAACGGAACGTATTAAAGATGAGGGACAGGATGAAGATCGAGCCTCACCGTGGTCCAGCAGCAGCTGTGCGGCTCGTTTCCTCCTCACAGTCAGGGTCATGGCGTCATCTCCACACTCCACCGACGGCTCCAGCTTACGCCAGCTCTCCTCAGAGCCACCAGCATGCTGACTGGCGCCGCTCGCCCGGCTGTCCTGAGTCTGGACTGGGATACACAAAACATCTGAACATGTCTGGGGTGGAAAGGGAATGCAACTGTGTCTCCTAATTGGACCGTTAAGAAAAGTTATGCAATCATGAAACAAGAGAGGTTAGCAGACATGAAGGAGCGCGTTGGGCCTGACGGACAAGCAACATGGCGGCTAATCACAGTCAGCTGTGTTGGAAATTTAGAGTAAAGTACAAACAAAAAGGAGAGGCTGCAGAAGCAAACATACAAGACGGACAGAGTGTCCCAATGCGCCTTAAACTAGAAAAATGCAACTGAAAGACAAATACATTGAGACAAGTCGTTTGGTGGCAACATGTGGAAAAACCTAAACACAAACCAGGTTTAACAACTTAAAAACAAAACCAGCCAAGTTTTCAATCTTAAATAGAGAACACAGTGTTTGCTGGGATGAAAACAGTTTATGGTGTCATTAGTCATAGGCACAATAATAATACTACAATAGAAACACCTGGAGATTAGGGTTATCAAAAAGGTAATAAAAAATCAACAATTATAATTATAATCACACTAAATATGAACAGATGTTTTCAAGTTTCAAACTTGGCGAAGCTGGCAAGTACAGACAAGAACTAGCATTTGGTGAAATAGCTTTAAAAATCTTAAATCTTTTTTTTTTTTCTTTTTTTGGGACAACTGAAGACAAAGTATTTTCAAAAAGTTGCGTTCATTTCACTCTTTTCTTCTGAAATAAATACTGAAGCAACAAAATGACCAGCAGGTTTTTTTTGTTGTTTTTTTTTTGTTATTTTAAACCTGATCAAACACGGAAACTGATTAAAGCAAAATTTATACTTTCGGTACCGTCAGAAACCCATATTTAAGCCCGATTCATGCTAATGGTGTGTTCCCAATGATTACACTTCAATGCCGCATACAAGCCTAACAAATCTACTTAATAGGCGTTTTTTTTAAAAAAAAAAAAACATTGCATGTAGTAGAAGAAGCCAGGTCTCTCACCTGTAGCAGCAGAATCTGACCGGTAGCCTCCATGTCGGGGGTTTGCTTCCAGCTGACCGGTGACGTAAAACTTCCCGGGAACTACACGTCTGATGGTTCCCCTGCTGCAGCTCCCATCCAGAACCTCGTGAGAAGTAAACGGCCTTTCTCCCTCCGTTTGCGAGCGTTTGTAGCGGGGTGCTAAACTTGAAGACGACGCCATTTTGGCTCCAATTCCCCGCTTTGACCCGGGTCCGGGGAGCCTCGTCGTTGTCCGGTCATCGTCTTCAAGGTTCTGGCGCCTTGGGCCGCTGAAGTAGGCCAAGTGCCTGGCCGCTCTGGTGGAGGGGTCGCCGGGGACTCTGGTCGTTAAAACACCGCTCCCGACATTGTGAGGAGCCGACCGAGAGGTTGGCTGGAGGGAGTGAGCTGTGAGCTCACACCGGACTAAAGAAGACAGGTTTATTGTCGATAAGGTGTATAAAAGTGGAACACCCAAGCAGTACCCTTTTAGTTTCAAATACATTGCAGATACTATTTGTTTTCTCTCTATGCACCAAAACACTGGGACCGAGGGACGAGCGGCTGTCTGATTTGTAGACATCCTGCTAACACACCTGCTCACTAATTGGCACAAATTGATGACGCATGCTCACTGGGCTCTAGACTACAACTCCGTCTGCTGTCGTTGTTTATGTCAGATTTTACTTTATTACACAAGTGCATCCCAATAAATATAGACATAATGAAAAGAGCAATTTATTTAACAGATTCTTCACACACAGTGTTACATTTTAAACGTTCATTTCTGTCCATTTTGCTTATTGTGGTCCCCAATTAACAAAATCTTCAAATTCAGTTTTACAGATAATTAGAGTATTAGAGAATACTAATAAAAATAAATAAATTTAAGCTTGCAATATATTATGTTATGGCCTGGACTCCCGGCATAAGGAGGGTGAGCTGCCAAAGTCCATTAATAAAGAGGCTGGCTGTTCCTAAAGCTGTATCCAAGCATAATAATAAAAAGTTGGTTGCTGAGGGAAAAGGTTTTAAATGGCACCGCTATAAGGTAATAAATCTCAAAGCAACATTCACATTTGAGAACTTTATTACGCACATAAACTCAGACTGGCATCTTAAAGAACTATTTACTGACAAAAGAGTAAAGCAATAATCTACACTGCTGTTTACAGTATTGCAACCAGAAACTTCAGTAACTTTAGATATTTTTATAGAGCAACAATAAATACTGCACACATGATTTTCAGAACTTCTTTTTATAAATAAAAATCTCAAAAGCTTGATGGAAATTTAGTTATTTTAACCAATAATTTTTTTTCTGACTTGAAGTGACACAACTGGGTTAAAAATCAAATATTAAAAATTACTATATTTTTTTATACCTCAATATTTATTGGATCTTTTAGAAAATGTTAATTATTTCCAGTATTGTGCAGCCGTACATGACCTCATCAGCGAACACCTTCTTTCACTAGAGGGCGACAGTGCGCCACATTAGATTACTGACATTACGACAGTGAAGGGATTCTTGTAAATTGACCTTTGCCCTTCATATAAATAATTCCCATCGCTTTTCAGACTAAGCCAGAAAATTATTTCCAAAAACCCACAGAGAATGTTTCGCTTCATTGTTAAAACACACTTTTATTTCATGGTTTACACATAAAATGTTATTTTAAAACGCAGCCATTGTCATTTTACAACTCCTTCAATAAGTTTCTTTTATGATGTCAAGGAACAGAATAATAAATAAAACCGTCCTTGTACGCATGTCTGTCTTCCTGGAGCGGCTCAGAAACAAACTCACTTCGCTCTGCCAGATGAAACACACAGACGTCCGGTCGCTAGTTGAATTATTCTCAAGTTGCTTCTAAAACAGAACCTCGCAGAAGAGGCCGATCCGTTGATGAAGGGCGCGGCAGAGGGATGACTCACATTTGTAGTTGCCTAGCTACGGCCGGGAGTTGTTTTCTTTTGGCTCGGAGTGTGAGGACGGCGTGTGTGTCTGGTTTCCATTGAGAGAGGAAGGCTTTGTGTGTGTGTGTGTGTGTGTGTGTGTGTGTGTGTGTGTGTGTGTGTGTGTGTGTGCGCGTGTGTGCGTGCGTGCATGTTTGTGTGTGCGTATGAGCTGAGTGAAATAATAAAAAAAATTTAAAAAAGCAATGGGTGCCACTGTACTGGGAGCAGGAGGAAGCAGAAATGCTTTGCAACGGCAGGAAGTGATGACATAAGGAAGGCAGTAGAGTTAGATTTTGTGAATTGAGGGGGAAAAGTGTGAAACCCCTGTGATTGGTAATCGTGGAAACATGCTAGCTCAGCTAAATACATGAGGAAATAGTTGTTGTTGAGTGAAAACTGTGGCTCAGATGATATTTAACCTTTAGAAAATTGCAGCTGTTCACGTTTACTGAATAATAAAACCAGAGTTTCCGCTTTACAGATGCGTAAAACTGATCCCGTACAGGTTTTATTAGTTGCTTGCTTGGCATACTCTCTTCATTTGGCTTTGGGCTGGCATTTACTCGTTTCATTTTACTCGTAAACTGAGTAGAAAGTAAGAGTTGAAAATATTTCAGTACATTTTCCACCACCCATGTCTCAGAGCATTGAGATTAAATGCTCGGAAAAAGTGAGAAAGATTTATTTGTGCTACATTTAAATGGTCCAGATTAATATAAACAACTGGGTGAAGGTCACACCAGTGTGTTTCAGATTTATTGTCAAATTTGACTAAGGCACATAAAAACCTTCATTTTGCATTTATTTGAGCCAATCAGAGGTGGGAGTATGGCTCCAGACTGTGTTTTTTGCTGAAATGTAGTTAATTTTACTCCAAACGTAACAGGACACACACCTTCCAGAAAGTGCCACATGTAATTACTGGTGTATTTATTTATTTTATTTTTTTACCATTCTTCTTGGCTCTCGTTTAATTTGGTTGGTTCCTTCACACAGACGTGGCTTTAGAAACTTGATGCTGGCCTGCTTTGTCCTTCCTAAAACTATCTTTAATCTGTGTTTGACACGGTTGTTCCACTAAAACACCCAACTTTCCTCCAGCGTTTAATTGTCTCACCTAAACGGTCACAACCCAGCAACCACTGAAGGAGAAGCCTGTCATCAAGTAGAAGACGATGGAAAACATATTTGTCTGTGGAAATCAAACAAGTTAACAGAGCGCTGCTACACTTCAGAAATTTGTTGATTGTTAAAAAAATAAAATAAACCTGCAACTTGTTGAAGGACATTTATCTGAATATAAGTGGTGTGAGCAGTGGCTGTGTTTGATATGGGTGGTTGCCCAGGGCGTCATTAAAAAGGGGAACAAGAACTAGAAAATAAAGAACAGCTTATCTGTCAGTTGTTCTCTGCTGCTTGAATACATGTGGAGTAATTTCATTTTGCTTCCTGCTGAGTGCTGGGATTCCAGTTTACAAAAAGAAAAAAAAAAGTATAATTTTTTGCGTTGTAATTGGTTGGGGGGGCAGCAGCAGGAGGGGCTCGCCCAGGGCACCAGTATTTTAGTGTTTACTAATAAACCAGCATCTTAAGGTTCTCATGTTGGGGTCTAACCCGACTCTACTATATAAAGAATCTCAGTTTGTCACTCCATCCCTTGATGTTGCTAGAAGTCCTTTTATTGGTTGATAAACCTTTAAGAACGACTCGCTGACCTGCTGTTCCCTTCACAGGCATGAGCTCATTGGAGGTGTGGGAAAAAAGGCTGTTTTGTTGTGTGGGTTGTGCTGTGTCCAGCTCCAGTGGTTAGCAATGTGTTTGTACCTGAACCGGAGCCACATCTCAATAATCCTCGGCTGGTTAGGAATGAGAAATGACTCCCTTCCTGTTGAGCAGTGTGAAGCGTAGAATACGAAAATATGCATCCATTGTCTGGGAAAAGGAAGCTGGTAATAACCGCACTGCTAAGCAACGGAAACAAAAAAATAAGGAATGGAAACTGTGAAGTTTGTGTTTTTCATCAATGTCTATGGTGACTTGTCCAGAGAAGATAAAGCTGATATGGTGGATTGGTAAAGTGACAACATAGAGAATAAATTAAATATAGTAAATAAAAGGTTTTTTTTTCTCTAAAACCCCTAAAAAAATCTGAAGTAATTAGAAAATAGAGTCCAACAATCCTAAACATCCAGGCAGAACTACAGTGGAATAGTTTTGATCAAATTATAGTAAAATGTTAGAATGGCCCAGTCAAAGCCCAGAACTTAAAGGAGATCTGTTAGCTTTCCTTTTGTAAGAAGTCAGAATAAGTCTGTGTGATACACAAAACATGTTTACTACATTTCTTGCACAAAATCATTCTCACAAAATAGACTCTGTTCTGCCTATCTTTAGCCCTTTGTTTCAGGACTCTTGTCACTTTTATGCAAATGAGCTGCTTCTGGCCACGGCCTGAAACTATTCACCAACACTCTACACACGTGAAAATAGCTGCAACCACATGTGCAACCCTACATCTTCAACCCTGCAGTTACATGTTGTTCCTTCCAGTCCATAATAAAACCCCAGCTGACCAAACACACTCGTGGTTTAGCAACGAAGTGGGCGGAGCTCTGTTTGGGTTGCTAGGCGAGGGGCAGCGCCCGCTGACTGTGATGTCAGTATTAAGAGATTTCTGACAGCAAATAACAGTAAACGATTACTAGAGAGTTCATGAATGGGTTTTTTTTAGCACTTGCACTATTTCTAGAAGAAGTGGACACAGTGGGGCCCCTAAGAGGGGTGGTAAAGGGGCCCACCCCTCCCCCCACTGGAAAAGTGCTGACCAATCATGCTCATATAACAAAAAGGCACACAGTCAACTTCTTCAGTGAGGACATAAATGTAAAACATATTAAAAAAAAAACTAGCAGCTGTAATTGGTTTTACAACGCACCGACTCACTAGGGCTGAAACCAAATGCACACCACACTTTTCAGATTGCTATGTTGTTGTTTTGTTGTAATCATGGACTGTTTTGTGTCAACCTGACATGAAATCCATAAAATACATTAGAGTTTACAGATAAAGAGACAAAATGGGGAAAAAAATTCAAGGTGTTTTTTTTTTTTTTTTTTTTAAAGATTTTTGTCCACCACCAAGAAGTTTATCACCAAAACCAGCCTGGTGACACCAGAAAGAAAAATCCTGACTCTTTTTTTTTTTTTTTTTTTTTTAGTTGCTCAACAGCCTCAGGTCAGGTGTGAGTTGCAACACTAACTCTTACCTCCCCTCCTTTTGTGTGATCTGCCTCATTCAGAGAAGTATTTCACCTACAATCCCTCCTCCTCCCTGTAAATCCTGTAAATGAGCCCGAGGGTTGTTTTCTTTAAAAAAAAAAAAAAAAAAAAAGGGAAGAAATCTCAGGGCAAGGTACGACGTTGTGCAAAACGGCAAAGGAATGAGACGGCCGACCACAGACTGCAGAGATTTGCGATTGTGCAAAAAGAAAAGGCGGGCAGTGACTTGGCAGCCGGCTTCTGGCTTTTGTTTTGAAATACTCCAAACTCCTCTCTTACACACACCTTTCATTTTGGGGGGGATTTGGGCATTACTCAACCATAAGGAGCAGAGCGCTGTGTTTGTTTAGATCCATCTCTTCAGATCAAATGCCTCACATTTCTCGGGATGATTGAACGCCAACATCAGCGTCACCAGTGAGACAAGCAGGAGGCCGTTAATTTGGTCATGCATGACTCAGCTGACTCCACGCCGTGATAGTGGAGTCCTTGTTCGAAAGCGGCCTCCTCTTAAGTCATGTTTCCACTGTATGAAATAAAAAGTAATAACTTAAATGCCAAAGTGCAGGGTGGGTCGTTGTTTGAAAAGCAAATCCAGTTTTCTGACGGCAGGTTTAAAACCAAAACTAGTCCCTCCACCCTGCGAGGAGAAGTCATTTTTAACTCAGCTGGGACAGCGTACAAATGCCTCGGCAAAGTTTCCACACCTCTTTCCCACAGAGGTGTGGGAAAGAGGAACCACAAAGAAATATCAGTCTGTTTTGTTGTTTGTTTTATGCGGTCGACAGACACGATTTATGCCTTTTAATTTGTTTTCTGCAAGTAGACATCTGAAAGGTGCGGTGTGCACTTGTATTCCACCCTTTTCCTCTCGCACCCGTGGATGAGATCCAGCGCAACAAACCGCTGCCACAAAAAAATCACCCAATTAGGTTGCAGAGGTTTGAAGTAAATAGGCGAACAGCTCAACTATTAGTCCTGCGCTCTAAGAATCCGACCTTTAACCTGTTGGTCTCAGGTTGTCATTCACAATGACAGGGGTGTCAAACTCCAGTCCTCAAGGGCCGCTGTCCTGCAGTGTTTAGATGTGCCACAGGTAAAAAACAGTGGAATGAAATGGCTTAATTACCTCCTCCCTGTGTAGATCGGTTCTCCTGAGCCTTGCTAATGACCTAATTATTCTTTTCAGGTGTGGTGCAGCAGAGGCACATCTAAAAGTTGCAGGACAGAGGCCCTTGAGGACTGGAGTTTGACACCTCTGTCACGAGAGGACCCAAATTTGGGTCCTCTCGTGACAGACAGGTTAAGAAGAAAGCCATAGTGACGGCAGCATCATGCTGTGGGAATGCTTTTGTATTATAGGCACACTAATTAGAGTTTGACAAATTTAGGTTTGAAGTGATCTTTGAATTTGACCAACATGATTTTTTACGTGGAAGCAATAATTATGTTTCAGAGTGGCTCAAAATACCAGTGGGAACAAGGGGGGGGAGCTGCTCTGCAATTATAGGAAACATTTGAAGAACATAAATTATTTTTGTTCAAAATTTTACTACTTTTTTTTCCCGGTTTATTTTTTGCATGTTTAATCAAGACAGTCAAGTTATTGTTTTTGTTTGTTTCAGTTTATTATTTATGTTACTCCTAGTTGCACTGACAGAACAAATTAAAGTTGTTTTTACATGTTTGACCTAGCTAGTGAAGCTATCAGTTAATGTAAGCGTGTTGCACCGGTGCAGAGTTATCAAATAAATTTCTAATTCAGTACATTTATGTCTGCATTTTTTAAAGAAAAAAAAGTGTTTATTCAATTCAGTTTTTCTGTATCGGATCGGTATCGGCAGATACTAAGAATCAGATATCGGTATCGGAAGTGAAAATTCAGTTCCTTTAAGAAAATCACATGCATTGAAAAGCAATAATTCCTTTACTGCTGTGATAAGCTGTGCTAACAGTTGATGGTGAATGCGTAATGTTTCATTTTAATTGGTTTATTTTCAGTAATTTACTATAATATTTGTCGGTTTAGACTTGACCCTTTGTAAAAAAAAAAAAAAAAAAAAAGGGAAATTTTTCAAGTTAGTGTTGCATAAAAAACACAATGAAGTTGGTTGTAAGAAGTGAGCTAAAGTGAGTTCAAGGGGTTATAATACCTCTGCAAGGCTGCGAGTCATACTTCATCACCACTCTGGTTTTTCAGGTAATCGAGCCACCGGCCTCTCCTATTGGTCTTCCGCCTGGGCTTTCACAGGCATGTGATTGATCCGTTTATTCTGCTGGGATTTTAAAAACATGTTGTGACCAAACACCTTTCCCCCCACCCCCCCTTTTTTTTTTTTGCTGTGGCATGGCTCAACATCCAATAGGTTTCCACTCTAAAAAAAAAAAAAAAAAAAAAAAAAAAAAAAAAAAAAAACAGGGCTGGATGATGGGGGCCTCAG
>NW_015113712.1:104126-111542 GCF_001443285.1 Poecilia latipinna | reverse complement strand
TTTTTTTTTCCGGGGGCATGGTCAAACCTCCAAAAGGTTTCCCCACTAAAAAAAAAAAAAAAAAAGAAAGAAAAAAAAACTAAATCATGGCTGACTGATGTGTGACTCATGGCGTTTCCTCTTCTTAAAATACACTAGGATTTGAAGAAAAGCTAAAAAAGAACATCCTTGCTTAGGTTTTTTTCTTGTTGTTGCCGCTCCACAGTCATTTCCCTTTGGGCTTTTTTATTATTATTCAGACGCTCTCTGTGGATACTGTTTGCTGCATAGATTGAGCAGCAGGGAGTGGCACATTTCTCCTAAAGATCGTTGCAAACCTTGCCTCCTCTCACCTGCGGGGTGGGGTAGCCCACACCCAGAACACGAGCAGGTCCAACTGCATTCTGGTTTGTCCTTTTCATCCTCAATCCTCTGCCATCCGTCTCACATCACGTCCTGGAAGCGGTTTGGGTCTCAAGATGCCTCACTGCATAGCTATTCGGTTGTTTTTCTCCTCCCACCTTTCTCCCAACCCCCCGACTCCGTCTTGAGTCACATTGCGAAGCGGGATGTGTGTTATTTCCATGCATCAGAGGCCGAGTTACTCATCTTTTGGTGTGTTTGTCTGAGGTTTTCCAGGCTGCACATCTTCAAAATTACCTCCCATTAAATGAAGCTGGCATGTTGAAAGGATTGTTTGAAGGTGTGGCGTCTGGGACACAGAATGATCCGTTCCAGTTCATCTCACTCCCACTCCGTTATGTAATTACACTCCCAGCTTCTGGGTCTGACCTTTGACCTGGTCAGAACGCAGCCACATGGGTAGCCGTCTGCTGTCTGAACTGGTGGCGTGTTTTCTCCTCACCAAGGGTCAAGTTGGTGGAATATTCCCCTCATGATGAGCTCAGACTCTCCGTATGTCCCAAGTTTTTTTTTTTTCCAGACGTTTTGCATATGAAAACTAACAAACTGTTCCTGATGTGCGTGCCGCCCCAGCCCCCTTCAACTCACTTCGCATTGAACTCGCAGCTACCTAGAAACTGGATTTAAACTTGGAAGCGGTTTCACCGCACCTCCAGGCTGAACATGGCTGACGTCGCCGTGCTCACTGTGTGTTACGCCTCCATCGCTGATTTGACGTTTCCAACCCAAACCGGCACTGATATTTAATAAGTGCACTGTAAAACATCCGAAGGAGGGCTTAGCTTGACATTGAGATGCAAGAAAAGTCAACGGGAGAATTGTTCTGGTTTTAATTCAAAAATGAAAAGCTCATCAAAAATGATTCAGCAATTAGTCTAAACATTGTTTGTTTTTTTATGTTTTAGTTCTGACAGCGCATTAATCTTCAGTTGTGATAAATTTATTCTCAATTACCTTATTGAGTTAAGATTGATTAGTTATTGTAAATTGGAAGAAGAATGTCTAAAATGTATTTTATTGAATTTTAATTAGACTGAACATTTGCCTTAATAACACAAGAGGCGGGTCGCTGCAACACACGTCCATTTCACTCACAACACAAGATACAAACACACGTCAATGTCAATGTCAATGTCAAATTTATTTATATAGCACTTTAAAACAGGTATAAAACTGCACCAAAGTGCTGTACAAGAACGACAACACAAATGACAAAACAGTGTAAAAACAATACATCAATTAAATGCCAAAGAGTAAAAATGAGTTTTAAGAAGTGATTTAAAATGATCCAGGCTGTGGGCAGATCTAATCTGGAAAGGCAAGTTATTCCATAACATGATGCAAAGCACTCTGGGAAATAGTTCCCACTCCCTCATTCAGTTCTATTTTTATACCAACTTAAACACCTGAGCTCTCTCAACTTTTGGAGATATGACAAAATGAAGAAAATGTTAACACAACTTACAGCTGCATGTTTGTCTTTCAAAACTCACATAATTGAGTTCAAAATCTTAAACCTGCGATATTCCTTTGGCTTGAAGATTAGAAGTTAGATACAACTACACGTTTTTACAGTGTAATTTATTGTAAATTTTCCAGTATTTTGTTGGGATTAAATTTAATAGGACAATAAAGAGTGTGAGTTCATTTAACTGAAAGACAGACGTTTCCAAGCCTTTCTAAAGATTTGTATAGAAATTTGGGTCTGGACTTTGACTAGACCATTTTAACACATGTGTATCCTTTCGGTCTGATGGAAGGAAAAAAGCCAACAGGCTCGTCAGAAATGTATCTCCATCTACCTTCCTATCTACTGCCAACCAGACTGACAGTCCCTGCTGAAGAACCGTGGGCCCTCAGCATGATGCTGCCATTGCCATGCTTTTGCATGGCAATGGCATGCAATGCTGCTTTTGCATATTGAGCCATTTGGCCTACTAAAAAATGATGCCACACATCTCGTCTTCTGCTCTCGCGCCTCATTTGTGTCGGATTTGAAACGCAGGAATCCACTCACGACTCTGCAGGCTGATGATGAACAAGGAGGTGTTTGTTTGTTTGTTTGTTTTTACTTTTCCATTTGATTTTTTTTTATGGATAGAAGGTTTACTGCAGTTCAGAGTGTTTCCCCCTCAGTGTCCTGTTTCTTGCAAGAGTACAACCACAAATTTCTGTGAATTTTTTTTACCAGTACAAAGTATCGATGCACATCTACAGAGTAAACATTTCGCCTGTTCAGATTTTGAAAATATCTATGTGTCAACTGGACTTCATGTTAACATCTGCTAACATCCATTTTCCAGTTTTGCCAAAGATTCCCAATTACATTTCAGTCTGGAACTGGTCGGCCGATTCTAAAACACAAATATTCCTTTATTCAAACCCAGGACTCTCAAAACGTGGTGCAAGAACTTACTGGTTGTACTTGGGCCGCCTTTTCATGCCAGTCACAAGAATGTCTGGTATCAAATGCTTTCAAAGTAGATATGACTCTAATAACTATATTGTGACATTAAACAGAAAGCAAGTGCTGGTAGCTGCTTATTGCTAAGTCCTGCTCTCTCAAAATATCCAGCTTAGATCTGGGAAACTCAACTGTGCTCCAGATGGATGTTTAGGGACAAATACTCGACACCACCTCTAAAACACACTGATAAATCCCTCGTTATGCAGATGACAACACGCCTCCAGAGTACAAATGAGACACCAAATCAACTGTAGCCTCACCTTACTTTCGTAGCTCACCTTAAACTAAACAGTACAAAGTGTCTTAGAGGCAAATGACAATCTGTCACCGCGCTCATTTGGAGCACATCACTCCGCAATGAGAATTAAACGGTGACCATGAGTAATAACAATTGATGTCACAGCCGTGCGAAATGTCTCCCAACCTCCCCACCCTTTGCATTCCAGCGTGTTCCTCCTCGGTTTGCAATTAGGCAACGACTTGCTCCCGTTTGCCCCCCGCCCCGTTGCCACCAGCGACATGCCTTCGTCCCCTGGGACACCCTGGGAAAACACGACATACATCAGGAGGAAGAAGCTACACGGGTCATCGTTTACATGCCTAAATATACATGCGCATGTCGCCCGTGGCAACCACATTGTGATTATGCTTAGCTGGTTTGCAGTCTGTCGCCATGGCAGCGTGCGCCCAGTCAGAGTTTTAGGAGTTCCCCCCTAAGCATGGCCAGTGAGTCACCAGCGAGTAAAATCAACATCTTCAGCTGATTGGCAAAGACATGAGAACGAGAGGGGGGAAAAAATGACTTGCTTGGGTTTGTGAGTGTGTGCGTGTGTGTGTGCATGTGTGAGAGGGAGAGAGTAGCATATGGGCAGAACAGACAGGAGAAGGAGGCAGAGATTGTGTGAAAGGCAAACAAGAGGCTTGTCTGGGTGTGGACGTAAAAGAGGGCTGGGTATAAGTGGGTGTGGGAGTTTGTTTCTTATGCTTGTGCATTTAGACTCGCAGCCTGGAATTAGGATCACTGACAGCAGGAGGAAAAGGACGTGGAAGAGACACGCAGCCGTCTAACAGTAAGTCAGAGTTTTATCCCCGGTGCTTCTCAGGGCCGTGGCAGAGTCCAGGAGGGTCAGAGAAACCACATTTGATTATGCTTTCTTCTAACGGTCTGCTTTGGATGCTTTAACTCAAATTCAGAGGAAGAAAGGTGCACACTCAGTTGTCCACCTTAACCTGAACCTGTTTTTAATTTTCCACTCTGCTACTCTTTCACTGCTGGTTTAACTTTCCAGGCATGGTGGGATAAATTAAAATTTGGCTTGAAAATGTGGGTGAATTTAAACAATTTGAATTTCCAGCTTGGAAAATTGCAAATGAGATTTATTTATTTTTTTTTAATTTTTCGGGATGGGAAACTCAGCAATACATCGAGGCCAGACGTTAAAGTCTCCGCAGCAAGATTTGACAAGTTTGGCCTTTTTGAGTGAAAGTTGGAAGAACCGAATATTCCTCGATTAAACTTTCTGAAAATACAGTTTAATTTTTTAAAAAATTTTTAAACTTATCTAGATTTTATAATCTGGTTAATTTCTCGAAAGAATATGCTTTTTTGTTTGTTTGTTTGTTTGTAGCTTCTCAGCGCTTAAGGGTTGAGAAGGGAGCTAAAACAAAAAGTGAATCTTGTGATTTCCCGCGGTGAAATGGAAGGCGGAAAAGTCGGAACGATGCCCCGAGCTCTGGTCACATGTCTGCCAGCTCGATGCCCCGTGCTTCCAGGAGGGTTTTCCTTTCTTTTTTTTTGCTTGGATGATGACACGGAACATGCCAGAATGTTTTCTTTTTTTTTTTGGAGGGCCCAACCCTTGACCGCTCCTTTACCGAACCAACACATTCCAAGAACCTCTGATGTCTCCCACCATATTTCACCCAAACGCGGCTCGTGTACACACGAGGCTCTTTACGAGCGACTAAAACTGTAATTACAGTTTTACAGTGAAAGCATGAAGCAGTTTGTAAAATGGCTTCTGCATTTTGTTTTTTGTTTTTTTGTTTTTTTGTTTTTTAAGGCAGGCAGGGCTGCATCGTGTGCCAGAGTGTGGAGGGATCAGCATCTTGGTGAGAGAACTGGGCGTGTACGCTACAGTTATTTCAGGGAGTGGCAGGTATCCTTCAAGCATTAGACAAGCCCATACTCATCTACCCACCAGGAAGTCTTCCAGGCCCTCCCTGCCAACAATTTCTGTGTTTACTGACCCCCCTCCACCTCTCTCCCTAGCAGAACCTCTTTTATAGACATAAACCTGAGTTTGGTTCATGAGAACCCATTGGCTCTCTCTCTCAAAAACCCAAATTAGAAATGGAGTACAAAGGCCCTGAGTGGTTGTGGCGCCTTTTGGTTTCAAGCCTTTTAGAGCGAGCGGGTTGACGTCCATGATGTTTTTGTTGTAGCGTCAGCTGCACGTTCAAAATTGTCAACTTCAAACCCCGTTTTCTTTCCGTTTGTCCCTGCAGAAAAGTCATCATGCTGGTTCTCATCGCTCTCTCGATTCTTCACATCGCAGCCATCATCCTGCTGCTGGTGGCCACCATTGACAATGTAAGTAAAGGCTCCGTGAAAACACGTCATGCAGGTTTGCTCAGTTTTAGCTCGTCTTAAAGATTGCTCAAGAAGAGTGAAAAGGATAGCTTAGCAAAGCGAAATGCATTTAATAGCTTACCTACAACGGAGAATTAGGTGCAAAGAGAAAAATATGATTTCAGGAAATGACTGTCTGACAAGACAACCCCGATTCCCATGGCAGATGTCCAACCGTGACATCTGCCACGCTCCTCCTGAGCATCACGCTAAGACTGAAAGGAGGGTCTTTGTTTTGGGTTCTACTCTTCCAAAATGTGTTGTGCCAGCAGGGGGCGATAACGTTTCAATTAGCATAATCAAGCAGATGAGACAGATGTGTGTGTGTGTGTTTTGGGGGGGTGTATAAAAGATGTTATATTATTGCTGTGAGGGTTTTTTTAACACAAAAAAGTGAGAAGCGAGTCTCTACATCATTGCTTTCAATTGTTCTAGCAGATAATATACATTTTGCTAAATATCTGGGTTAATATGAACATAGTCTTAAACCCAGATTTGGCTAAAGCTAAGCTAATAGCTTGTTCGAAGATGGGCGGGGACTGAAGTTGATTTCTAGCATCTCAAAACAACTTAAGTCATAAACATTATACTAGTTCATGCTAAGGCTATTTTATCCATTTTTAAACCATCATAACATTTGATTTGGCTGATCATTGACATGGAATAATTGACGTAGGAAATAGAGGTTGGAGGCGGTGCACCACCTCTGATCTTCCTATGTGAAACACAAACTATTAATGCAACCATGTAAAGAGTTCCAGATAGAGTAACTAGCTAAAAGAGAAGGTATTGCAAAAATAACATATTAATAATAATTTAAAACTAAATGTTCTCTCTGCTTACTATCAAACACACAATTTAAATATTCGGTTCTCGGTTTGTTTCTCACTGGAAAGCCATTGGTGGCGTACAATTTCTTTCCCCCATTTCCCATGTAAATCGAATCCTCTGAAACTAACCACCCAATGCAAACATGACCACCACGGTTTTAAAGGTTCATGAAATGACATCAGCATAAAATACTTTGAGATTTTAGTTGTGTTAAGTCGTGAACTTCAGCGACCAAGAGAGTAATCTACAGCAGGGAAGATATTGACAGCATGTGACCCAATCTAATAGACTTTCAGGTCCCTAAGTCTGATCACTTGAGTGTCGTCTCTCTAGACTTTCATTCCTCTCCTGTTAGCGTCTCACTCTTCCGTTCCAGGCCGCATACCCCTCATTTCTCTTGGTCACAGTAGATCACAGTTAGTTTAACAAGCCAACCTGCACATGTCGCTCAAGACACATTCAAATGTCTAAGATTTCTCTGAGCGCTGCGCTCCGAAGTGAGGAATGAGTAATGAGTAATACCTTGGTTATGCGCCATCCATCCTAAAAACGCTTGACGTTTTCTCTTCGCTAAGGTTAACGCATTCATGGAATAATGAAATGGATTGTGTGTCAAAGGATTTGATTTGATTTCTCTGCTCATCTCATCAGGCCTGGTGGGTAAGTCCTACCATGAGCACCGATGTGTGGGGGCGCTGGGTATTGACAAACAACAAGTGGAACTTGACCGATCTCCCAAGCAACTATGAAACAGGTAAGCATCAACTGTCTTCCCAAAACACTGATAAATTTCACCTCGATTTCCAACCATGCATTATCACTTTGCTCACATCAGTTCACATACTGATTGTTAGCATAGGAAGAAATGGCTCACCACCAATTTCAACTGGATTTGCTCATTATACTTTAAATTGTAAAATACTCGACTGATCAAATTTGCACTGCATGGATATTGCTTTTAAAACAGATATAATCGAAAGAAACATTTATCTTGTTTGAAAAAACACAAAACAAGAGATCTGTTGGTGGATAATCATCAATTGACATAAACTTTAAAAAAATTATATATATATATATATATATA
>NW_015113712.1:71914-100890 GCF_001443285.1 Poecilia latipinna | reverse complement strand
TATATATATATATATATATATAAAGGAAATCAACCTGAAAATTATATACACGTTTCTGATAAATTAACTAATAAAAGTTTTTTTTTGTTTTATTTTTTTTCCTCAAAAGTGAAGACTGGGATCTTGTTTAGTATAAAAATAATTTGTTATGATGTCACACACGTCGCCTCCTTATTTGAGCCCTGACTGATGACTGTCGCTCTCTCTGGCTCCCCCTGCAGACTACCTCCAGGCAGTGCAGGCCACCTCCGTGCTCGCCTGCATTTTCTCCATCATC
The DNA here is from genome assembly GCF_001443285.1 of Poecilia latipinna. Taxonomy (NCBI): domain Eukaryota; kingdom Metazoa; phylum Chordata; class Actinopteri; order Cyprinodontiformes; family Poeciliidae; genus Poecilia; species Poecilia latipinna. The sequence goes on along the minus strand of NW_015113712.1, from coordinate 100,613 downwards.
GCCCTGTTCGTGTTTATCGCTGAGCTCTTCACCCTCCCGAAGGGAAGGAGGTTCACCATCTCTGGGGTCTTTCAAGTCCTCGCCTGTAAGTCACGCTTGCGAAAGAACGTTTCTGCACGCTTCCCGACGGGTCTAAATCGTCACCGTTCTTTTCTCTTTTTTTTCCTCCTCTCCCCGTCCCCTCTCTCAAAATCCTCTTCAGGCCTGTTCATCATGATCGCAGCGTCCATCTACACGGACCGTTTCCACGTCAACGAGAAGAGCCTTGGTAACTACGGCCACAGCTTCATCCTGGCGTGGATCGCCTTCGGTTTGACGTTCATCTCCTCCATCGTTTACTTTGTGCTACGCAAGAAGTAGCATGGAACAAGTTGGACACTAGATCATACTCCACGTTTGTTTTGTTTTTTTCTCCTTTTTTGGAACAGATCCACTCTTTCAGCTACAATTTTTTTTTGTTCATTAAATTTAAGCTGCTAGTGTGAGCACAACAGACCTGTGGATATTTTCACATACACTTAACGTTTGACCGAGTCTGTCTTCGACTAACGAAGCAGGAGTCGAACTCAGTCGTATCTAAGTGTGTTTTCAGCCCAGAGTCGGGCTGGTTTTCTTCAGGGCATCTATGGATACAGTTTTTTTGTTTGTTTGTTTTTTTGTTTAAGCTGAACAGAGAAAATCCTTCAGATTTACGATAAATTAAAACTTAATGATTAGTTTTTCGTCACTATTTTCAAAGAGATCATTAAGCTGGCGGCAGTATAACGACGATCAATCAATATTCAAGTGTGGTTATTTTTGTTTTATGTACTTTTACATTTATGAATATGTATGTTACAGTAGATTTAAAAAAAGGGTATTTTGTTATTTTCTTTGATGTTTTTGCATTATTTTATTGTTAGTTTATAAATTTTTTTCTATCTTCTCTAATAAAAAGACGTTCTCTTTTTAATGCTGAATTAATATGATGGAAATGCCTTCGATTAAATAATTCTCCTCTAAAAACATTATAGATATTGGAATAAGAGATATTTGTGATTAGGAGAGACTAAATACTCTGGAGTGAAGTTATCGGCGCCACAGATTTATGTCAATTTTAGAAAAATCCAAACTTTGTGCGGAAATGCCGTTAAAATCTTTCCACTAGCCGCGTTCCCACAAAGACAACCGTTTGAGTAATGAAGCACGAGACATGATGTGTAAATAGGATTTCTTCCCAACAAAGCTCTGTGTGTCTGATGTTTATTTTTGCTACATGAATGATCATTACAGTGATTTTTGAAATAAAACTTTTCATTTTCACCCTGTGGTGACTCGTCATTTATTTTTTTCCACCAGAGTTCCAGTAAATGGATGTCAACTGGTGTAGTTCAGTGATTTTGCTTCAAAAGTGAAACAAACATACAGGATAGATGATACAGGAACGATGGTTCACAACAAGATATCCATTTGAGTTTAAAACAGAGATGAGGTCATTCATTCTGTGGATAACTGCGGGACAGCAACGACAATAACAGAAAAGTTATTTTCGAGATGTTTTCCTTTTAAATCAAAGTTGTAATAGAAGTAGACAGTTACATTTTGCAGTTTTATTGTATTTTCCAGTCCGTACATTCAACACTTCATAAGTAGATACATAAAAATAATAAAAATCCAAACGAGGCAAAAGAAAAATAGTTAATTTTTTTGGTGTTTCAAACTTCATAACTGTATGCTTATTGCAAATAAATTATGTTTAATTTTTTGATCAATTTTTAAACAAAGAGACCAAACATACTTTCACATGGACTCTAAAGGGTTGAAGGAACAGCAGCTGATTTAATTCAGGTTCGCTGTTTCGGACTTTTTTCTTCCACTCAATTTTCCATCAAAATCCTTGGACAGAGTGCTCCGTGAACAGAAAGGTTGTTGTTGAGTTAGTGACAGTCTGCTGGTCAACTCAGTAGTCTTCAACCAAAACCTAACCTGCCATCCTTGTAGTCATTTTTGACCAAAAGTGATGATAAGTGATGATATGCCTTTCACTTTTTGAACAAATTCACTGAAATTAATTCCCTTTTTGACGATATTCTGAGATGCGCCTGTGAGAGTTCAAAGCGGGCTGTAATCCTCGTCCTGATCGAAGGGATGCTCCTTGCGTCGCGGGAGCATCATGTGAACGGAGATGGAGGGCGAGAGAGACGGGGAGGACAGGGAGAGGCGGTGGAACGGGGACGCGGGTGCCGGCTGGAGCGGGGGAGGAGGGAAGGAGTCCGAGTGGGTCAGGGGAAGCGAGTGGGAGTGGGTGAGTCTCGGCGAAGCGGGCGGCGGAGGCTCGTAGTAGGGAGACAGATGGGAGATCACGGGGGCAGGGAGAGGGGCGGACAGGGTGACGGGCAGGTTTGGGGGGGTGTAGTAGGGAGCGGGTGGCAGGAGGCCCATGAAGTTAAAGCTGCAGGGGTTGAGGCTGGAGCTACTCCTGGGCCCCACCATCAGGACCTTCTTGGTGTAGTTGTTCAGGGTGGAGACGCCCGCTGCCATGCACACAGTGAAGGCTAGCCACACCAAACTGACAGAGACAAGAACAAGAGGCACGCTGTTCATGACGATTTCTGAATCAGACTTAAATGTGCGAGCAAAAACAGCTACATCACTGCAGGAGTTTTCTCTTTTGTTCTTTTAATTGATTGCATGTGTTTGTAGAAATATGGTTTGGTTTATTTGTTGTTCAGCTACCAGAGCAACCATTAGTAAACGCCAAAAGTGATGGAAGGAGTCCTTTAGGGCTTGCTTGTTTGTAGGGAGATCTGAAATAACAGGCAGGTACCAAGTGACCCAAAACCCGAACCCCAACCCTACCTGAACCCCAAACCTTCCCCTCACACCCCACTAAAAACTGGGGTGTGAGAGGAATTCAGGGAGGCTATGGAGTTGGAGTCACTTGTCCCAAGGCAAGTGACTCCAACGGGACACAGGATGTAATTAGTTTGGGAACCTTGACTCCTCAGATTGTTTACTGCTAGAACAAGTTCTTTCAAATATCCTTAATCTGTTCACCATGGACTAGACATGGTCATGGGAGCAGGGAAGAAGTAAATGCATCACCTTTGCAGAGGTTGTTTCAATAGTTAAAAAGCTCCCCAAGGACAGTGTGTGGATGACTTCTGTCCTGGGGAGCTGAAGGTTATGGATACCATGGTATTATCATTGCTGGCCATGGAGGACTGGAACCAAACTGCCCCCCTCTGGATAGGGGCTCAATCACTGCCTCAAGCAAAACAGTACAAGTATCAAGAGCTCACAAGTGATGGTTGGCCTCATTTGGGGTAACTTTCCTCTGGACCAAAAATATGCCATTTAGGTGGTTTGGATGTCTATTTGAGATGTTTATCATTGGAGAATTTTAAGTTATGTCCTTCTGAAAGGAGAAACCCAAACTAGCTGGAGGAACTTGATATACCTTCTGGCCAGAGAACAATTAGCAATCCTCCTAAACTGGAGAGTGATGGGAGAGAGATAGTAGCTTCTCCTAATAGGCCTATTAGCTAGCTAGTTACTTAACTAGCTAGATAGGTGTGGTCAGAAAAATTGAGGTAAGTCTTGGATTCAATGGGACACATTTACCCTTCCTATACACACTGGAAGGGTAGCGAGTGAAATTTAAGAGCAGAAAATACTTCTTTTATATATACACTGCTCAAAAAAATAAAGGGAACACTCAAATAACACATCCTAGATCTGAATGAATGAAATATTCTCATTGAATACTTTGTTCTGTACAAAGTTGAATGTGTTGACAACAAAATCACACAAAAATCATCAATGGAAATCAAATTTATTAACCAATGGAGGCCTGGATTTGGAGCCACACACAAAATTAAAGTGAAATGTTCCCTTTATTTTTTTGAGCAGTATATAAATTAATTGAAACAGAAGTGACCAATTTCAATATTTGGAATAGTAAGTATACCTGCAGCTTTGATAAAAACATGAACTCATAAATTAATAAGTTTATAAGTTCATTCTTATTGTAAAGTTGAAATCTGAACATTATTTCTGAATATTAGGTCGAACCTTTCCTTGCTGCAAAAAGCAATATTTTTAGTCTAGCTTTACTATTTCTTTACTTTTCCACAAAATGTAATGGTTAACATCGTACTCATACGCGCTGGCTCTGAGTTTCAGCACATGTTGTTTCTGCGCCTTTAAAATGTTCCGATAAAACAGAAAGGTCCAACAAACTCACTAGAACGCCCAGGAGTAGCCGTAGCTGTGAGGTTTAAAGTCTTCTGGTCCCATTGAAACTGTGGTCTGAAACACCTGCATGAACATCATGTGACCCACCATCCCAAGAAGACCTGCAGCGCACGAAACACCCCCAGAAAAATCAATGGTTTCAATTAAAACCAGCAACCCAAATATAGATCTGAGGTGGCAACAGCTGTACCTCCCAGGACCGTGAAGACAGCTGCAAAGGCGTTGAGCATCTGGCCCCAGCGCACCGTGGAGGGAAACCAGGCAGCGATGCACAGCTGGGCGGACAGCAGCAGGCAGCTGACCAGCAGCAGGCCGACGTACATGAACTCCAGCGTGAGACACAGCCAAATCATTGCTGCAGAGGAAGAAACGGAGGCTCAGAGCTAAAAGAACAAACATGGACGTCAAACAATCATCCAGCAGGAAGAGGGAGAATTTACCTTCCTCTGATTCGGGAGTCAAACTGTAAAACCATCGACATTTCTCTTCTACAAAGACAAAAAAAAAGGGGATTATAAAATAAACTCACAAATCTGTATGGACAGAAAACGTGATAAACATCCAAAGTCCTTACATTAATAAACACCAAGAATTACATCAGAAACCTTCTTTTTTTTTCTTCTAGAGGAAACCCCAAGTTTAATTAAACACATCCATCAACTATTATGTGGCAAGACCGTTTGCATAAAGCGCTTCTAATGCTGGGCATAACCTGATGGGGGATTATGGGATTTATTTGGTGTAAATCTGCCAGGATGGCAGCGGAAAGAAAAATATTAGCTGCACCAAAAGCTGAAACACAGGCTAGTGGGGATTTATTTTTGCCCCAAAGACGTTAAAAATAATAATTTAAATAGAGGAAATTTCCCCAAGATATCAACCAGAAAGCAATTATTCCTCTCAGAAGAATCTTGATTCGCTGCAGGCGCAGCAGCAGCAGCAGCAGCATCGTCCCGTCTCAGTTTTTAGTTAAGCTTCTTTGCGGCTTGATTGCCAAACTGTTTAAATGATAGCTCCAATAATCTTCCTCCGAACTCATAAAAGGATGAGTCTTAAAGAAACAGGTGCGACCAGGGACAGCAGGAGAAAATCAAGACTGCATCATCAACATGTACAGTCGGAAAAATAGAACGGGCCGGACGCCATCTTGTGCTGTCAGACGTCTTTTCTGACTCTGCAGACTTAATAAAGTCGTCATACACTTTGATTTTTTTCTAATTTCAAACACAAACTTCTACATAATTTATGTGTCAAAGCAACATAAGGTAGTTCTGATTTGAAGTGGAGAAAAAACATTAGAGACATTGTTAATATCCAATTCAAAACAACCAATCGCCTCTAATCAATAAAAAAGTATAACTGAGTCTGCTCTGATTGGTGGTTTTCGACTGGGAGCATTTCGTCATACGACAATCGTGGCGTTGGGAGGAGATAGAAATGCTCAGTGTTTTCACAGATTATCTGTCTTGTGTCACGAAACTGATAGTTTCAGCAAATACTAAACTTTTTGACCTGCATTCAAACTGTTTAAAGCTAACGCCACACATACCCCTGAACTAGCCAAGAAAACCTTAGAATTATGCGTTACTTCCTGTTGAGCTACTGAATCCCGGACGTACACTTTAGTTTTTGCATTTGAACTTCTTGTCCTTCTGTTCTAAAGAGGTGAGCAGCTGCGCCGAAGAGGCCGACGGTTCAATTCCCTACGTCGTTCTTGCTCGGTTCGTCTAATCAGCTGCAAACGAGACGATGATAACTCGGCCCATGTTTGTGAATCCTGTTAACCTTTCGCCTCCCTGGCTTTTAATCCATAATTGAGTCGTGCTGTTGAAGTCTAAATCTCTGTGAGCAGAACTCGCCATGGTGATAATCCTCTTTGGGCCGAGCACACAGCACCGCAGGCTCACGGTCACACATCTACATGAGAGCCAAGGCTCGTCCAAACTACTGCTCTGTGTCCTGCTTCATAGTGGGACCAGTAGTGGTTTTGCTACATGAAGTCCAATTAGCATTTTCAGTAAGCAGCATGTTATTGCAATCCCTCATGATGAGATTGTTTTAATATTCTAAGCGTCACATGTAAAAATGGATTAGCATCTTTAGATTTCCTCAGAAATCCGTTGTTCTTTCATTTATTAATTTTCTTCAACCTATGTAATCCCTGTCAGAGTTACTAGTGACATGTTCAGGCTTTTGCATCAACTAACAAGAAAAACAACATCCAGCCATTGATTTCCTACACAATTCAATTCTAACTTCTCATCTGGTTTTCTCCAATTGAACTCGATTTCTTTGGTAGAATTTCAATGGGGCCAATCAGCGAACAGAAGGAGAGGTTGTGAAAGACGAAGTTGATTTTCAGTAGATATTAACCAAGTCGTTCAGGCCGTCTTGGCAACCCTTCCAAAGAACTGAGTTAACATTAACAGCCTTTCGGTTCCCCACTTCTCTCTTTGCTTGGGAGGATGGTTGTTCACAATGCAGACAATTTCCTGTAAGCTTCTTAGCATTAAACTGGCTCATTACATATGCTATGGGCAAACATTGGAAATTGGGTAAAATTTAAACCCTCCACAGAGTCCACGCTCTCAGGAAAGAGCCCTCTAGCAAAGGGTAGAAGTTTTCTGGGGTTTTTTTACCCATAAATAACATTTTATTTCAGGGTATAAGAGTAAAGTGGACTATATTCTTGCACATATCATGCCATCTGATGTAGGTGACATAGATGTTTCTCCAAAACAGACAAGCTCGAGAGTCATGTTGTATTCAGGTGGTTCAGACGTCTGACTCGTCTGCTTTAAATGCTCCACAGACAGCGAGAGGCTGGTGGGAGACCTCTCTGTGACCTCTCTGTGTTCTGGCGATTTCTGCTGCTGGAACTAGCCAGTCCTCTTTAGGACTTTACTTTTGACTCTGCAGAGAACATCGTCTCTTCATTATATTTACTTCTTCTTTTTTTTTTCCTTTAGGGTCAACCGACTAAAACCCTCGCTCTCTCACCCCATTCGTCCACGTAGATGTTCTCCTCGCAGATGATGAACAGGCCAGTGTGGAAGTATGGGAAGACGAAGCGGTCGTCGCCCGTCTCCCAGAAGAACTGGATGTTGGAGGTGTTGGACACGCCCGGCACAGGGATGCACCGCTTGAACTTGGTGGCCGTGCAGAGAGGCTTGGGTACCTTCTGCCGGCCCGTGCACCAGAAGGAGGAGGTGAGGGCCACAGTGCTCAGCAGGAGGGACACCACTGTCTGGAAGAAGGACAGGGAAGGGGAGCGCACTCTCTTGAGGAAGGCCATTATGGAAGGAGGAGGAGGCTGGCGGAGGAAAACGAGGGTTAAAATACAGACATCTGATCCTTTTTACTGGTCTTTGTTGAGATGACATGAACTTTAATCTCCAAGGAGATGCAACAGATGGGTGCATGTGGAGTTTGTGTAATAAACTCCTAAAACTTCTGTGTGTTTTGTTGTGATTTTTATGTGACAGACCAACACAAAATGGAGGACAGGGAAGGAGAAAAGCTGGAGGTTCACCTTTGACCCTGAACAGCCAGGACTAAAGTGGAAGACAGTGAGCGATTTTCTCAGCTGTATTTCATTTTATCTGTTGAGCATGGACTATTATCTAAATGTAGATACAGAAAAAAAAAGAAACTGTTTTGCTTTTCTTTCAATGTTGCAAAAGTGTGAGAATCTCGTTATGTTTCGACTACAATGAGCTACAGGTTTCCCTTTCTGCAAAAGTCTAACATTGTTTCTTTCAAATATTACATTTACTAAATAAGTCATGTTCATACTAAAATGATTTTCGCCTTTTAATGATAAAAAAATTTGAAATAATTACTTCTTCCACCACGGATTTGGATCAAAGCATGTCCATGTGTCTGAACGGCTCAGTGAGACTCCAGCCCTACATCCCACTGAGAACCTGTGGCAAGACATGAAAACTGATATTCATTCGAATCTGGGTTTGAATTATTTAACAAAAATAAAATAAAGTAAAAATCACTCTTGAGACGTCTGTAACCTCTCTAGACCAATCATTGCGGCTGTAACTATGGCTAAAAATTAAAAATCACAGCAAGATATAAAAAAGTGAAGGTAATAAATACGTATTTAATACCATATTAATAATTTTTGCCTCCAAGTTGCAAACTGCCTGCTTTAAAATAAAGACACATAAAATGTAAACATTCTGGTAAGAAAGATGTATTTGTTCCCTTTAATGGAAAAGTTTCATCACTTTTGAAAAAAATCTTTTTTAATTGAATCTAAAAGTGTAATTCCTATAACAGGTATTGATAAAAGTGGCTATTTTGTTTTGAAGCGTCTTGTATCTTTTGTGGCTCGTCACTTTGTTTAGCTGGAGCGAAGACAAAACCCGATCATAGCGCTGTAAAGGTCGCTGACCTCTGGTAGAGGAAAACCCAAAATAATTAAAGAGACAGTAGCTGGTCTTCAAAGTACTGATTCAGAGGCCTGAACAAAACTACACATCACACTGTCAAGACTTTTTAATTTTTTTGTCTTTTTGCTGATAAAAAAAAAAAAAACTTCAAACAATGCATCATTTTTAGCCCCTCTTCCCAACGTTGGGCTGTTTGTGTTGGTCGGTCACAAAAAGTCCCAATAAAATTCGCAGATGTTGCGAAGGGCTTCGAATGAATTTTTACAAAACGCTGATCGTTACCAACTTTTGCAGACAGACAGAAACTCACACAGCCCTGATGAAGGCGTACTATATTAACTGGAGAGGAAATCTGCCATCGCCATGGAAACCGTCCAGGAGACGGGACGCGACGCACCCAAGCGCTCCAAGTCCAACTGTGTGCTGGAGACAAAGGAAGGATTCTCACCTGCTGTGCGTCTTCCCTCAGCCTCCTCTTGGAGAGAAAAAGTGGAAAAGAAGTGACGGCCCCCCACTCCCACTCCGCTCCACTGATGACGGGAGGATTTTGGTCGCCACGGTGACCTCTACGGGGGTGTGTGACTGTCACTCCGACACAAGCAGGAGCGTATCTCTCAATCACACACACACACACTCGCCTTTAATCCAGCCGTATAAATAATCCAAAACAGACAGCTCAGGTCCATCTGTTTCAATTTCATTCCTAGACTCATTTTGATCCATTTCATTCCCGTCCTCCCTTCCATCCCCCAATCTCCAGCCAAGGCTTTTCAGCCTGCACCAGCCATGTTGGTTTGATTTAACTTCGACACACTGACCAAAGCTACACACACACACACACACACACACACACACACACACAAATACACACACACAACTTTAAATTTGGACCTTTGGAGAGAGAAGTCTTAGTAGTGATACTGACAAACAGCATCAATACGAAATTCATTTATTAAGACCTGATAGGTGCAAAGCACTGAACTGTATGTACTGTTCCATTAAACAGTGTTTGTTCCCCCTGAGTTTCTGTCTTATACTTTTTTTGTTACATTTTAACATTCCAGACTAACCGTGAATTTCCGCCACAAAACTCTGAAGTCTCGAGATCAATCTGTGAAATGTTCTAGAAAAATTTCTGAGCTTGGAAAGTAGAAATTTCGCTAGAAAAAAACTCAGTTTTGAGAAAACTCAATTAGTCGAAGATTTTTGAAACTCATAAATTTCCAAGTTTTTCCTAGAAAATGTAAGAAATTAACCTCTTAATTTGAGCTTTTCTTTTGGCAGAAATGCATCCCCCCCATCTGCAATGGCTCTAATATGCTGTTGTAAATATCAAAGAACCTGTATGAATTGAAATAACTATGTATTAAGGCTGCGGCGTCCAAAGTGCGGCCCGGGTAGCTTTTTGCGGACCCTGGATGAATTTGTGTGGCCCTGGACCACAGCTCTAGAGTGAGGCCAATATGACGTCTCACTTTGTTCCAGATAAATGCAGCAAAGTTTGACAAAAGTCTGTGTGCTTTGGTCAAGTGAGGTCAAGGTTCATGATCATTCTGGTAGAGGATCTGTGAATCTGTGGCCATGTTTTTCTTCAAATGGCTTATGAAACTTTAATAGAGAGCGCGGCATCCCCAACTCCTTGAAAAATGAGATTTCCATCAGAAATCAGATGGATCCTACTAGAAATATAGAGTCGTGTCTCTGGGTCTTCAGAAGAGCAGTGATCTAAAACACGTACCAAACTAAAATATTACTTACATAAATATTCAGGCACCTGTCCTCCCAGTTCTTACGTTGTCTGTCTTTGTCATTTGGATTGGCTGTCCTGAAATGAATTTCAGGCCGATTCTGATAACCGGTACGTATTACTTTATCAATCAAATCAAAGCAGTTTTTATCTGTACTCAATCAGTGCCTCCAGTTTTTGTGACTCCCAAATTATGGAAATTCGTGCAAGAATCGACAGATCCCTGCACTTTTTCACGCTGACGCAAAATTATGAAAATATTTCTTTCTTCTACTGAACTGCTGACTCAGCCTCACATGATGCCAAGTTATAGTCCGCGATTGATACGGAGAAGCAAAAGGTCACATTTACCGCCACAAAAGCGTGAATATCACAAAATTCCTTGCAAATATTTCTTAACTAGCGCCACAAAGAAAAAAAAAAACAATTGCTAATCCTGGAGCGACTGATCGATGTGAAAAGATGGAGAATATTTAATGTTAAGAAGTACTTATCGAATGCAGAGACAGCTATTTATTATAGTTTTATCAGTTTTTTAAACAGGTTTTATTGATGCATTCTGGCACAACCGGCCCTTTGACTACATTCATGATTTTGAAATTGGCCTAAAATGAAAACAAGTTTGAGACCTTCGATCTAAAACAAATCAATAAAGAAGAAGGTTCAGTGGTCAGCTGTGTGATCTGATAAAAGGTTACAGAAGACCTGAGGCTGCTCAACTCAGTACAAAGTATTAACTAACTAATCTAACTAATCTATTTAGTTAATAATAATACATAAAACAGGTTTTGTAGCAACAAAAAAACAGGAAAACACAGCTTTTCTGCTGCATCTGCCGTGTCGTACTCGTAGTATTGTTTCCGGATTATTTGCATCATCCTGCCAGTTTGGGAAACAATCACAGTGAGCGTTAAACTTAAGCCCCGTCACGGTTTCTCAAGCCCTACGATTGTTTTCTTTCTTTTAATAAATCTGTCAGTGCAGGGCTGTTTAATTATTGCCTGAAACCTTTGGTGAATGCCCATCCTAGGCCTGCCCCAACAGGTTTTGGACTCAATGGTGCGCTTGTCAGATCTTCTATGGAGGGTGTAACCGTGTGAAACAGACCCTCCCTGTCAGCTGGAAACATTGAAAGACATGAAGGGGAAACGAAAAATAAAGAGGGAGAGAGAAAAAAAACAGCACAAATCTGATGAAGAAGGCTGAAACAAAGTTGAAGCATTTTTAAGTGTATTCATAATTCATATACATATTGACAGGTTTCTAATACAGCATGGTTTTGATAGTGTAACTGTCTTTCAGTATGACCTTTTTTTTTCGTTTGATTTGTACAAGAATAACAATAAAAAGTAATAAAGACAACACCATGTATGACTCACTTTGAAATCTGATGGCAATGGATTTTGCATCTTCCGGCTTCATTTGCCGCTGCTTCACTCAAGTGGGAGACCTCTCTCCAAAGTACTTGGTTCAGGCTCACTTTGACCGGGACAGAAACGCTCGGTTGGTCGGTCACGTGGCAACGCGCGTCCAAACACTTCAGGTCCATCTCGACTTTGAACGTTTCGCCAGCGTACGAGGAAAAAGCTCCCCGTTTGTCCTTCATGCGTCCTCCCGGTTAGAGACGGCAAACAAGCCTCAGTCCATAGTGTCATCTCGTCCTCTTACAAGTCTCTCTCTCTCTCTCTCTTTGCACATTATGAACGTTTTGTTCTTGAAAAATAAGACTGTCCATCTGATTTTTTTTTCTCTTTTTAATGAATACTATCTGTACCGTAAAAACCCCTGTGATGAAAAATAAGAACACTTTTCAAAAAGGACCAAAAAAATGGAATCAAAGACCCAGATATCGGCATTTTCCCCACCACCCACCCCGTCCCGTCCCACGCGCGCGCACACATCACTCGCTCATTCACAACTTGTTTTTTTTGTTTTGTTTTGTTTTTTTCTTAAAGGCAACAGATGTCCATTCTCCAAGGCAATAATGTCTTTGTGGCAAACTTGACCCTGACATTCCAGACATCAGACGCTCCGGCTCTTTCCTTCTCCAGGAAAAGCGACAGAAAAGTATAAAAAAATAAAAATTCCAACTCAGACGTTGATTGAATATAAAGCGGCGTACATCCATTTTGTTGTCATAAGTAAATACTGATGAGGATACAAAATAATGAGGATTAAAGTAATAACTGCGATCATCCTAATACCATAACATAAAAAAACGCTAAACTGGGTAAAATGACACCAACTCTCCCAGATCATCCTTTTCTTTTTTTTTGTTTGTTTCTTTGGGTTTCGACACCCAACTTGCTCTCGCTACATCTCGTCAAAGCAAACGAAAAGATAAAAAGGTAAATGATGATGCAGAAAATGATAAGCAAGAGTTTAACACTTTAGGTTGTCTGGAAAAATCAAAGCGAGCCTAGAGAAGAAGCTTGTCTCTTTTTGTTCTTTACAGCGAAATCCCTCCGTCGGTCTCGACGCCTCATTTCGTCCCCGCTTCCATCACTGTTGTTTGTTGTTTTTTTGTTTTTTGTTTTTTTTACCGTTGTGTTTTTGTTTTTTTCTCAGCTAAGTTCCTCTGTGTTGTTTCTTCTTTTGCGTAAAGAGCGATGATTCTGGTAAAAATGGTTTGTTTTCTCCGTTGTCCTGTAAATGTTAAGTAATGCTGATTCAGCTTGAGAAATTGTACATTCCCTTTAGTCGTTCTCCTCGACGAATCCCAGTCCGGTCTCTTCACATTTCCCCCCGGTGTCCTACTGTCCGAGGTACCCTGCGAGGAGAAACAATAATTGTCAGTCGAAATGTTTCTACACAGCGCCCTCCAATGTCGCCATGCTACAAAAACAAATCTGAAGTTTGTGGAATTAGAACCATCGCTCTTAGGACGGAAAATAACAATAATGATAAAATAAAACTTGATTTCTACTTAATTCAGAAAGAAAAAGTTAGTTTATTACAGAAAAAGGAAAACAAGCCTTTAACAGCTGGTACGTCCTGACATCTGATCCCGAGACAGACGGATGAAAGCTCAAAGTAGAGTGTAAAAAGAAAATATCTCAACTGTTTTACCCAGAATTTACTTTTTTTTGTAGGTTGTGGATGGGGAGCAAATAGAAAAAAAAATAAAAGGTTGGGAAACACTTGTTTAGATCAAAGAAAACTCAGGTTGATGTTAAAAGTGCAACAGTTAAAATCTACTCCTGAATCCAACCTGGACCCGCGGCAAGACTTTAAAAGAAAATTGGTCTTCGTTAGATGTTTTCCACTGAGCCTAACTGAGCTTGAGATCTACACAGGAAGGAATAGGCAAACGTTTCCAAACGTTTTAGAAAGCTGAGCGATACAAACGACTGCCTTGAGGGAGCCGAATGCTGACGCTCACCAAAAACTACGTGAGCCCTTTTCCTTCCAGTTCACAAATATGCACCACTCTCTGTTGCTCTGTCACCTTTAATCAGAAATCATTAAGGTTTGTGGCTGTTGTATGATGCGAAAACATTCAAGAGAGGAATGAACACTTTAAACTTTCAGAGGTAAAACTGAAAGAAACGCAAAGGGATACGGCCCGATGACAAAGCCTGAGCTGTATGTTGGCTTCATAAAACTTACATAAACAGACAGAAATGTGAGCTGTACTGTATGTGGATTGGTTGCCATGGAGACTGGTTGGTTTGAATGTGAGGGGGAGGAAGTGACAGCGAGCGACAGGAGTACCGCTACGAAGGTGAGGAGGATAAATAAGAGTGTGGCTCGTGCAGCGATGAGCTAAATGACATCGTTGAGCTCATTGCTTTTTTCACTTCTGATACCAATACAGACATCTGAGGTTTAGTATCGGCTGAAACCCAATCCGATACAGAAATACAGTGCTGAATTTACAAAAAAAACAACAACAAAAAAAAAACAAAACAACGTATTTTCCTTTTTAATCACAGACAGAGATGTCCTGAATCTACTAATTTATTTGGTAACTGCACCAGTGCAGCACATTGAAATACACCAATTGCTTCATGAGTTTGGTCAAACATGTAAAAACAAAAGAACTTTAATTTGCTCAGTCAGTCCAATTAGGAGCAGAGCGACCAATGTGAAATTAATAAAGAACAGGCTGACTACCTTGGTCAAACATTCAAACAATAAACTGCAACAAACCTTCTTTCAAATGGTTCAGAAAGTGCAATTAGGAATAGTAAATATAACGTAAAATAAATAAAGCATGATGTCGCTCAGAGCACAAAGCATTCAATAGATTTACCCTTGTGGATCTGGCACATTGTCACCAATACCCAATCTAGAATGTGTTTAAATATCGGCCCGATAACGACAGTGCTCAGTGCACCTCCGGTATGAACCAGTCTAAGATAATGAAAAAAATCAGCAATAATGAGGAAATACTGCCATATTTATTGGCACCCTGGAAAAAGATGTCTTTGAAGCCTTGAAAGAAAAAAATCTCTCTCTCTTTTCCAACAAATATGGAAGCATGCTGTGTGCTTTAACCCCGTGATGTGTGAAAATGTACGATTTTATGACAAGTTTCACTCGGATCAGGTTTCCCGGCCCGTTGAAGAGAAACAGGACAACATCAGAGATCTCCCACCATGCTCAACACTAGGCATGAAGGGATTTCCATATTTTTGGATCGTTTGGATTGTTTATTAAAAAGCTCAATTTTAGTCTCATCTTACCAAACCGCAGAGTTCCACTCGAACTCCCCATGTTTATGTTTGTGACGGAAAAGGATTTTTCCTCGCAAGACTCATTTTGGTATTTACATATCATCTGATCGTTGCTATGGAGATGTGGTGACTCCAAGATGCCAAGATGCAGTTCAGCAGCAGCGAGCTTTGGAGGTTTCTTTTACTTCTGTACATTCCTCACTCTGCATGGCGGCGAGACAAACATCCAAGTGGTCGCTGGTTAAAGAAATGAGTCTCTGTGTCACGTCATGTCTGTACCCCAGAGCAACAGGAAGTCATGGGTTCCTAATCAGAAGTTACACGATTTTAAAGGGATTTTTAGGCATAACAAATTTGCGGTACAAATATTTCTTAACTTTGGGTTTTCTTACCCATAGGACGAAATTAAAGGTTGGATGAAAACAGTTTTGTTTTTTTCTCAGACTGAGGAAGGTGATTCTTTTTAATTTTCCAAGTTTCAGGAAGAATAATCGTTTCCTCGGGTTTCTGTCTCCTGTCACCCACGCAGATGGCCCTACTGTGGCTGTCACAAAGGCTAGTTAACCGTCTAAGGTCGTGGTTCTGCACACAAACTCACAAACTCTAACTAAACACACTTTTAGTCCAAAAAACTCACCGAAAACGTTCCTAGTAAAACCCAAACGTCACTGCGCTCCGTTCTCTTCCCGTTTCCAAAACTCTCTCCAGAGCCTCTCTCACCACGTCTCTCACTCTACCATGCCAGCATTCTGACAAAAACTTTTCCATTGGTTGTTTTAGAAACGTGCTGCATTTGGTGAAATTGAAAAAAATGGGTGTCATGTTGCATTCAAGCACTTTCTGGTCACAAAACGTTCACCGAATGAGCAGCAAATGCGAAAAATGTACACATGATCATGGCG
This sequence comes from Poecilia latipinna, assembly GCF_001443285.1. Lineage (NCBI taxonomy): Eukaryota > Metazoa > Chordata > Actinopteri > Cyprinodontiformes > Poeciliidae > Poecilia > Poecilia latipinna. The sequence continues at coordinate 84,643 of NW_015113712.1, read as the reverse complement.
AACATGATTGATCATAAATCTGATTTCATTTGGAAGTAAATAAAAAACAAAGATACTATAAAAACACTGCTTTTATAAAGTTTAAAGTCCATGCTGTCCACCCGAGGTGAAATGAACACTCAGCATGCTGCCATTTTTGTTACAGTAGCCTTTTGAATGCGTCACGGCCGCCCCAGCGAGCGGACATCGACCTTAAAGGGCTAAGCTGCGCTTTTAAGTAAATCATGCAAAAATCTGAGAAAACAGAGAATTTATCATTTTTAAATACAACTTATTGGAGATGACTAACTTTCTGTTTGCGCTTAGATCTGAGCCACGATCTGTATCTGCAAAAAATAAAAAATTAAAAAGATCAGGTGCAAAGTTAGTGTTGACTTACAGCTCCCCAAATCCGGCTCTTCCTTCTCCCAGTTGCCCTCAGCCTCTCTCTGACTGCTCCACATACACTGGCTTGGCTGGCCGGATGCTCTGGGTAAACTGGATTAATGGGGAGGAAAAAACCCCCAGAAAAGGTTACGACAGTTTTCCACGTGTGGGAATATTCTAATAAACAGTTTAGTGAACAAGGCAGAAAAAAAACGAACCTCTCCTTCTTTACCTTGTGCTTCGGACACCTCAGCGAGAAGTTATCTTCATTCAGAGAACAGTCTGAGGAAAAGACAAAGGGATGCCAAAAATTAATGGGGGAAAAAATAAAAAACAATGGTGCTGAAGAAAACAGCAGACTGGCTGCATTTCATGCACCTCCTCACCTGCTTCAATAGCACACAGGTAGTGGTAGCGGAGAGTGCAGCCTTTACTGTAGCAGCCCAGCGTCGAGCCAACCATCTCGCAGAACGAGCAGCTCTGGTGAATAAACCACAATGATAAAACTGGCAAGTCAGTTTTTAACAAAGCTCACACTTGATATAACATTAGGGTTGCTATAAATATGCTTTATTACTTTTCCAGCCTGAAGTTTTGACATTTTCCATTAGTTCTAAATAGCGGCACACCGATTGCAGTTTGATGGCCGATGACAATCTTTAAAATGTCTGGTTTGCCGATAGCATTTTATTTTTGTTTGTTTGAAAAGTTCCTAAATATAGTGCCACAGGAGCTACGTTGGCAACAGAGGGGTGACAACTGTTAATCAGCACTCTCTCACGGCAGAGCAAAAGAGGACAGTGGCTGATTTTCAGATATTTGAGGAGGCAGCAAAGGTTGATGGATAAGATCGGTTTCACATGTAAAACTGTTCGATTGCAAAACCACCAAAATGAAGGAAATCAGGGAGACTTCAGACAATTTATCGGTACACCACTAGTTCTATTAACATTGTCAGAGTAAAAGAAACATTTACCATAGTTGGGTTTTATGATCTGCATGTCCCAAAAATCTTCTACAACAAATCTGCTCTATTTTAGCACCTATAACATTTATAGAAGCAGGCAGTGGTTTTCATTTATAGAAGCTGTTTTTTCTTTCAGTGTCTGGAGAGAATTTCTAAACGAAAAACAAAAATGTCTCATTAAGTTGTAAAAGTATCTCTCTCCTAACTATTTAATATTTATTACACAGTATTTGCACAATAGTAGCAGTAGCAAACCTCTCTCAAGGACTTTACAATTTTTCTTTGCTTCTCCTAATGAGTTTTTATATAACCTACATCAGATTGTGGATTTGTTTTTTAGAATAGGATAAGGTAATAGAGTGAAAATGATTACACGGATTGTCATGTCTGGTATTCACACCAGAAAATACAGATTCTGTAAACCACCGTTTGTAATTTGATTCTTTTATTTATTTATTTTTCGTTTGTTTTTTAACACACACTTTTAAATATAAAAAACTGTGCCACTGATTTGTTTATTTGGAATCTAAATTCAATTTTTCAAAAAAGTAAAAAAATTATTTTAAATTATCTAGAGGCCAAAAATGTAGTAAAAAAAATCCAATACTGACCCCATTTTAATAAGCAAAATGATTGATTTGGACATAAACAAGTTTGACTAAAATATTATTGTATATTTTATTTTTTTGTTTTTATCCTTCATCTACCTATGATGATGTGATTGTTATGAAGCATTTTGGTCACTTGAGATTCTTGTAAATGTGCCATTTTAAGTAAACTTTGACGACTTCACAATAAGCAACCTGTGAGATACAGCAAAAAAGGACAAATACAGCAAATACTCACAGTTTCTCTGGCTCCATCTAGTGCCTCCTGTAGGCCGTACAGCCTCCCATTGACGAGGTACACTCCACTTGTCCACACTATACATCCTTCATGCACCCACAGCTCCTCTGGGTCCATGGGCATCTGTGGCAGCTGTGCGAGTTGTGCCAAGGGCCCCAGGGAGTCCAAGGCAGGCGGAGGGGGCTGAAAGGGCAGGGAGGCCTTACTGTTAGATGGGACCATCCGAGGAGAGTCCTCGCTGGACTTGTGTCGCCTTTTAAAGCGGGGATGTGAGGTCAGCTTCCTGTGCTGCGGTCGCTGCTGAGTGTCGTCTGTCAGCTGCTGCTGCTGCTGCTGCTGCTGCTGCGGCTGCGGCTGCTGCTGCTGCTGCTGCTGCTGCTGCTGCTGCTGTGCCTGTTGCTGCTGTTGGTCGTCTTCAAGGTCTGGCTCTCTTTTAAGCTCAGGGATAGGTCGCAGATCGGGGCTTTTCTCCCAAGTCAAAGGTGTTTTGTTGCTGAGCTTTCCGGGCATATACATCATCATCATCTCCTCTGTCGGGGCTGTGAAGGCAGTTCTCTCTGCTGGGTTTGAGCAGAAACTGTCGCTCTCAGATGAGGGCCTGTTGAATTGAGCGAGCCGTGTTGGTGTGACTTGAAGTGTATTCAAAGCGTTCGTGTCTAAATTTGGTCCGGCTTTGTTTGGGCCCGTAGAGGGCTGACACTGTCTGATCTGGGGCTGGTTCTTGGGGAGCTTTGCGGCGTATTCAGCCGGATAGTATGGCCCGTAGAGATCTCCGAGATGTTTGTAGTTTGCCCATTTCTGGCACAGGCAGCATAGCAGGCGCCCGGAGTGATTGGTCTCTGTGATCACAGACCCTGTAACGACATAGCCAGATGAAGGAAGTGCTTTGCCCGACTGAAGCGTGGTTTCCACCTCATCCGTCTCCCTTTTCTCCAACTCTCTGTCTCTCCGAGATAACTGGGAGGAAAGCGCTGAGGTCAGGAGCGAATCAATTCCAACACCTCCTGCTTTTCCTCCCGCTGCACTGCGCTCTCCTTTCATTTTGTCGTCCTCGGCATTGACAATAGTGCACACAGCTCCGATCTCAGGTATTTTTTTCTCCACATGGATGTGAGGAATAAACAGGCCTTTTCTATTTGGATCTGGGCAACCTCTGTTTGTGCTGAGACTCCCCGTTGCCCCCAGAGGTGCATCTGGCTCGTCTTTAGACATGGGTGGTGCCGCAGGTACCGGTGCTCTCCTCCTCCTCCTCTGCCGCCCCCTCGCCTCCAGTGCCTCCCCGTCGACTTTCACGCCTCTGCGTCTGCGTCGCACCTGTTTCACCTCAATCTCTGGCTGCGTGTCCTCACTCTCTACGTCGGCTTTCACCACCTGGGTCAGAACAGGGGGGGCTATTGGGGGAGTGTTTGCATTTTCTGACAGAGTGGGTATAGTAGGGGTTGATGTGCTGCTGGGAGTTTGTGCTGCTGGTGGGGTGGAGGCAGGCGCTGGGGTTGGAGGGGGTGGAGTGGTTGGAACTGGAGGAACACTTAGAGCTGTGCTCTGTGGTTGGATTTGAGCCTGGGCCTGCACCGGGACTTGGGTTTGAGCCCGTTTTTGCTTATTCACGCTTCCAACGGGCCTGCCCTTCTTCTTGCCAGATGGGAAATAGCCCTTGGGCACAACATTCTCCAACGGCTTTGAGTCTGTCGGCGACAGACTGGACCTTCCAGAGGACATCTGATGTTGTCTGTTCAGCATGTGGCCTTGGTGGGGCGGGGTGGTCCCATAGTAGTCGCTGCCAGGGTAATCCTCAAATCCCATGCCAGATTCTTGGAGTTTCTGTCGAAGGAGGTTAGCAGCAGACTGCTCTCCCCTTCGAGTCTCAAGCTGCTGGTATGTGTTTGTAAAATGCTGAATGTCCGACAGGGCGGACGAAGACGGAGGCGGAGAGCCCTGGACTGGGCGGGGAAGAGGTGGGGGAGGAGGTAATGGGCCGAGCAAAGCAAAGTCTTCCTTATCACCTGATGCAGACGTCACGGTGGCCCCTAAACCAAAGTCAAAGTCTTGCTGCTTGACTTGAGACGATTGATGGGATTCACATGGGAAGGAAGATGTGGGTAAAGGCCCGGTTTCATCAACTCCTCTAAATGGAATCATGTTGTTTAATGAGTGACTTTCATCCATGTAACTATCCTCCCCTCCTGCAACCCTGGGGAAATGTGCCAAGTCCTGATCCTGTGACTCATTAAACGCCGGGATGTCTGAGTGCAAGAAACCGGGGTAATGATTTGAATCATCATCGGTAGGGGCGGCTGGCTTTTTAATATTTGGGGTAATTTTCTGCACTATTGCCTCCAGTTTCAAGCCTCGTCCTTTTCTGGCAGCCAAAACCTTGGTGTTACCACCTGAAGGAGACAGCGGTTGTAGGAAGCTGTTCTCACCTGGCTGTGGGGAGGAGAGCCGAGGACATGGCACCTCTGTGGTGGATGAGTCATCGTCGTTGTGATGGCTGGGCTCGGACTGAGCTCCAGGGGAGTGATGAGAGTTTGTAGCGGCTCTCTGCTGAGGTGCGTCCTGGAACAGTCTTTTTGCAGGAATGGGAGATATGAAAGAGCGAACCCTTCTTCTTAAAATCAGGGGATTTGTGTCTCCGGAACCTCCGGTTTTTGTCGGACGCTGTGGCTGAGTGGTGTTTGTTTCCGAAGGAGTCTTAGAGATGGATGGGGGAGGTGGACAGGTGTGTTTGGTCTCCTCTGTAGCTACTCTGGATACTTCGGATTTGGCAGCATTGTGGCTGTGAGTCAGTTGTGTCGGAACGTGACTGTGTGAAGCTAGAGGAGGGGGGCCAGGAAGCGGAGGAGGAGGAGGTGGGGCTCTATAGTAGGCATCTCCCTCCATCATCCGAGTTCCCTCTCTCCCAGGATGTGTTGACTCCCATATTTTCATATCATAGTAAGGAGTTTGATGATGCACTGACTGAGTTTTGCTCGTGTGTTCAACTTGAATGTCAGCCGGTGGGATCAATCGCTGTCTCTGCTCTGACTGGTTAGCCTTGTGTCTCCCAGGAGAAGATCCATGCTGCATCATCATCATCTCCTTCGGAGGCCTGTTTATGGCTTTTACCCACTCACTCATGTCGTGAGGAGGGTGAGGGGGGCCACGTGGGTGGGGATACATTTGAAGTTTACTGGTGGTTTGAGACTGAGGAGGTAAATGATGAAAGGGATGGTGAGAGGGAAAATGCAGATTACTCCGTGACATCAAGTTGTCTTCTCTCGAGTCTCCATATCGGTAAGGAAATGTACCACTGCTGCTGGACGAAAGATCGACTCCATGAAGATATGAGTGATGCCTTGTTGGTGAGGTCAAAGCAGTCATGCTCACAGGGTGAGAGGGCATGGGGGTTATATCGACAGTACCACGCCTGTAGGGGTCAGCACTCACCCCACTTGACAAATGAGGAGGTTTAGAATGATACTCCGCCTCAGATTGACTGCCATTATTCTCATTTTGTGAATTTCCAGACTCTTTGGGCACCATTTCCATTTTCACTTGTTTTTCTACAACATCCTTTTTACTGAGATCACTTGGTGCAGCCGGAGAAGAAAATGGTTGTTGGATCACCGAGGCTGCACTCTGACTTTTCTCCCGTTCCTTTTCTTTCCCCCCCTCCCTTTCCCGCTCTGGTGTGCTGCGTCGGTTTGGCGACACGTCGCAGATGACGGATCGCCGTTCTGACGGAGCTAATGTGGATCCTGATTTCTGGGGCTCGGTTTGAGAAGTGAGAGTTAACGGTTCCGGCTCTTGCAAAAGCAGCTCTTGTACGTTAGATAATGTTTTTCTCTGCGGCATAGAGAAGTCAGATAAGTTGATGTGTTTAGCTGGGGGCTGCTGGGAATCTGCAGTCTGTGCTAAATGGCTCTGGGACAAGCCCATGTCAGGTTTTTCAGCATTTTGAACAATCTTAGCATTGGAGACCTCTGACTTTACTAAGGACTGAGTATCTGTGGTAAAATCCGGATCACTTCCGAGTTTCTGATTTGTGGTCTTTCCAATTTGAGCCGAGTAAGACAAACCCTCAGTGATGTCAAGTGAATGTCTAGATGGAAACTGCTGTGGGGCTTGATGACGTGCAGGGAACGTCTGCTCCGGTCTACCATAGCGTCTGTCTAAATTGTAACCCTGTAGAACTTCTTGCAGGAGACTCGGGAATTGCTGCATCTGTGAGTTCTCATCCTGAGCTTTAGACCCCGCCCCATGACCTCTCTTCACTAGCGTCTCGACCCCAGAACTGGACCCATCTTTTGGATGCACATGACCGTAACTGACCTGCGAGTGCTGGTACCCAAAAAATCTGGGGTTTGTTTCCATTACAGAGCCTGTGCCGGCCCTCACTCTGTTTTTCATGGACAAATCTGAGCCATATGTTGATTCTGGGTAGCTGTATTTATGGGAAGCAGTCTGGAGTGGATTCGGAGACCTCCCACTGTTTGACTTTTGATGATGGGACGAATACAGACTAAGATCTACACCTTCCTCCCCATTATGACTGTTTGCCTCTTTTAAATAAGAGAGTGACATTCTCTCTTCCACACAGTTGTCTTGGGGATGTTTACTTTTGTCAGTGTGACTTGAAACAATCACACCAACGCTACTGACGTTTTGCTGCTCCTCTAATGCCTGTTTTTCTTCCTCCTTGTTACTGTGCGACTTGGACTCTGAGTGCAACATGCTTTTCTTTTCCTGGCCATTTTTTGCACTCACTCCTCCATCTTGTTGCATTTGGCTGCTGACCTTCTGTGTTTTCTCAGCTGCTGCTTCACTTTCCTTTTTAATTTCCCCACCTCTGTGGTCATTATATGCCAAACCAGTTTCTGGGACACAATTCTGTGTTGTGGCAGGAGGAATATTGGAGGAGGAGGAGGAGAAGGAGGGGGATGAGGAAACTGGTGGTGCTGAATGTAAAGTTAGACTACCTTCAGAGGATGGAGATGCTGCTGATGAAGGAATGTTACTTTCTTTTGTTTTAGTTTCTGCTGCTTCTTTTGAATGTGATTCAGGGATGAGTATTTTAACATTACATGCCTGTCCAGGTTGTGTTTGGGTTGGATTATAGCTCGTAACTTCAGACCCAGTGCTCGCACCACTCACCTGCCTCGCTCTCCCCCGCTCCCCCTCAGCCAGCTGCTCCTCTCGCTCCACTTTGGTCCCAGACGGCGCTCCGACGGGCAGCAGAGTTGAGTCTTCCTCTGCCCCGTCACCAGCTCTGACGTCTTTGACTGTGCTGCTGCTCGAGGCTGCACTTAAATTCCGGCTCCTGGGTTGCGATGGGGGCACGCAGTGCACCGCGTGTGGTGCTTGCCCGCCGTCTCTCTTCTTGTGCGAGAACACCGTGTCAGTGAGGAGCATGTGCTGAACTGTGTTCGGTAAATTGGCTACTTGGGAGCTCAAGGCATTGAGACTGTTCAGGCCGGCATCCTGCATTCTGTCAAGAGAGGAAGTGGAATAAACAGAGGAGCCTTCCTCTCGGGATCCCTGGCTCATTTTGTTTCGACCCACTGGAGGTAGGCTGCTCCCCCCAACTGCACTCAGGTTGTGAGCTTTGTGGCTGCCACTGCTGCCGCAACTACTGATGCTGCTATTCGAGTTGGGCGTGGGACTCAACTGAGGTGCGGTCTGCAGTAACCTGCCGTGGCCATGGCCGCTACGGGCGCTCGACATGGGAGGGCCGTGATTTGAGGTGTTCCCAAGTGCCTCAGAGACCCCCATTAGAGGGGAAGGAGAAGAGCTACAGCTGGGGGAATGAACTGCAGAGGCAGCAGGGGAGGGGTTTGATATCGGGCTAAAGTTTTGGTTCATCTGAGTTTGCTGCGCATTAGAATGCATAGGGGATTTGGCTATTTCTTGGGAGGATGGTTGAGCTATACTTGGGTTGGAGGCTTGATGATGTTTTGCAAAAATGCCGCCTGCAGACGGACCCTGGTGAGGCATTTTCAGAGAACCGTCATAACCAACCCCTAAACTGTGCTGCGAGTTTCTGTGCTGTAGTGTGGCTTGCTTGTGGAGTGAATGAGACTGGGGGAGGTATCCGGAATAATTTGAAGCTGGATAGCTCTGCTGAACATTCTCCACAGGGCCCACATTATTAGCAGCGCCTGTACTAGAGACTGAATTGGAGCTAGTGTTGACACTTGGGGAACTGTTGACTTTAGGATCAAAGCTGCTGTTTGCAGCTCCATCCACATATCTCTGCGGAGGTGGGCTGTACATTCCAGATGACCCTGTGGATGCTCCCCCCTGTGGAGAGTAATGGTACTGTGGGGTCATCCTGTGCCCGGAGTGTGGGTAGCTTCTTTGCTGCTGTGCCTGGTGGACAGAAGGAAAGCTCTGCCCATGTTGGCGCTGTTGCATTTGAGAGCCTGGAACTGACTGCATCACAGGGTTCTGACTCATACTGTACTGATGGGAAGGAGAGAAGGCTCCAGCAGCGCCCCCTGAACCGGCGCTAGAGCCATAATCCACTGGGTATGGCGACATCAGGCCAGACGATGTAGCAGAACTGGATCCAGGATGTCGATACTGGTGAGGTATATGTCCATCGATGCCGGGGTAACCAAAACTTCCCCCATAGCCCATCCCTCCCCTCCTGTGTCTGTCTTTTCCACCCATTGAAAAATAAAACTCCATAGCCTCCTTCCTGTAGGGGTTGTTATTGTTACCGGCGTGGACGTTACCCTGTGTTGGTGGAGGCTCCAGAGCTCCTCTGTTCCTCACACCATATGCAAGCATGTGGCTGGCTTGGCTCGGGTGGTGGTGGCCTCTGTGAATGCTCTGCTGCTGCATCCCGACGTAATCTTCCATCATCCTCGGAGAGATCTGGGGCTCCACTGGCTGAGGGGGATATGGCGGTCCACCCACGCTCCTCCCGCTGAATCCAGGAGGGATTGAGGGTGGAGCGGGGCTGTTGGAGAAATTCTGCATTTTTTAACCCCCAAATTCAGATTTAAAAAAGGAAAAAATCTGCGAGTGTAAATAGAAGGGAATGCTTCAGACTGAAAAACTGGCAGGCTTATGGCAGAAACCATGAAGAGAGTCAACAGCCTGGCAGGAAAACAAGAAAAGGTAAAAACTATACATTTATATCAAAGATGTCGAAATCTCCTCCTCTGGGGTTATTTGTGGAACTCTTGGTAGTTTTATCAGTGACCGGTGAAGCTCTGAAACCCCGAAAAACAGTTCATGTTCAGCGCGACTGTTGGTTGCTTGCTAATCTCCAAAGCTTTCGGGAGATATACAGAGATGCATTAGTTCACTTCCAAAAAGCAAAATTCGTTTGGCACAGCGAAAGAAATATCATGGACTTCCACATGGCCAGCAGGGGTTTTCTTCATACGGATAAACTCCACAGGCTTTCCAATCCGAAAGTAAAAATTCAAAACTTCAGAAACAAAAAGTCTCAAAAGACACACGCAAGTTGCTCTGTTGCAGTGATCCTTTAGCTCCTTCTTGTGTGCGACTGTCTGTGGATTTGACTCACACCTGTGTGACACAAAACCCACCAGGAGAGAATCAAGAAGTCTAAACAGTGATCCTCATCAATCATTCCAAAAAGCAAAGTCTCCATGGATAGTCTAGCCAGCTGTTGGGTGCCAGATAAAATTATCTTTGCACTCATTTGGCGGTCGATGCATTTGGTCCCTTTTGCGGTACTCTTTTTTTTGTTTTTTTTTCCTCTCCGTGCTCTCCCGGCCGTCTTCAGCATTCAATTTGCTGTTCTTCGTCAACCGTCATTTAACTTCAAATAGTTCCACGGCAGCAGTTTTCCCAAACAGGGTAATCCATTTATTCCACTTCAGATTCCATCAATTCCAGTTTGGGTTTTCAGTAAATCCCCACACAATACGGCATTCACGTTTCCATCAGATGTTGGCCTGGAAAACAAATGAAACAAGAAACGTCAAAGGAATAAGTAACATTCTCAATTTTCAATTAAACAGAACTTGAGCAATATTCTAATATGCATCACAAAAGAGATTTTAGTCATCGCGTTGATCATTTTTATCCGATTCAGATTTTTGGACTTCGTTGAGCTCTGACCTGCTGATTCTGAGCCATAGCACATAAGAAAAGGGGCTGCTAGCTCACCGACAGAGGTTTGTTACTGTAATTCAACAGAAAACGTGTGAATTCAAAAATTAACCCCATTTTTGCATAAAAACATCCATCCCAGACCTTTATCTGACATGTAGTGTTGAGGCTCATGCCTTTAAAACTCTTCAGAAGGTGGTTTTGATGTGTTTAATAACAGGGGGGCGTGTCTAATTTCTGTGCAACAATCACCCAATCAGAGCCAATTGTTCAGGGAATTTTAGCCAATTCCAATCTCTGGTTTGAGTGTCTCCACAAGTATCAATAATGCATTTAATAAACTATTTATTTATATTAATATTTTATGATTTTTTTTTTAGCCCTCTTGCAGCTTGGGATGTTTATTTTATTGCTGAAGCTTTATCTGTTTAATATAAACAATCAAATACAGCTAAAGATGCTGCAACTACACTGCCGTATAATTTCGGCTCAATAACGGGACACAGTGTTTACTGAAGCAACAATGATGTGAGCATTACCACATGCCACTTATATTACCCATTCAAGTCGTCACTGGATTTTAATTTAATATGAGCACTGCATTAAATTCCTGCTCGTATTTTAATATGCACTGTGAGAGCGTTGCATCTGTTCTTGCTTTAACAATACATGCTCTCGCCGTCTCCCGTGGCCTACAGCAAACAGAAGGAAAAAAATAAATTAAATTAAAAAAAGCTGGGGTATTCATTTTAGCCGACAGAGTAACACATCCACAACACTCGCTTTTATTATGTAAACAAATAACCTTGTGAAAGATCCGAGGCAAACAAAAGTCCTTATCACATGTCCAATACTGGGACTTCTTTAGTTGTTTTGGGAGATAGCTGGAGCCAGGATCGCACCAGCTTTCATGTGGGGTGGTGGGGATCAGTATCTTTAATTGCCATTTGTGAGTACGGGCCTCTTTATCTGCTTCAATTGCATTGTAAAAGTGTTAATAGTCCCCCCAAAACAACTGCGCGTGGCTTCTGAAACAAAGGCCGCTCTGTAATGAGTGTGCTGCTGAATGCAAAGCATGTGGTAAAACAGGGCCAGGAAGGGCTGGGACCCCGAGCGACAACAGCCAATCAATCAAAGCGGCGCTGCAACTTGGACCGCTTCGTTTTGATTACGTTTGACAGCAGTTCTGGAGGAGTTATTCATTCATCACAACATCCAGGGTTTATACTAATCTATTCAACCCAAAGTTCTCACCTCATTTTGGGAAAAACCTTCAAAAACAAGAAACTGGCGTATGACTGACGGCTGGATGGATGGATTGAAGGACTGACGGGCGAAGAGATGGCCGATGAACAGAAGGACGGATGGATAACAAAAATAATGGACAGAACTGATGGATGGATGTTTATTATCTATATAAAGATGGTTGAGAAACAAGTCAATGGATGGCAAAGTAATAGATACATTCAAATTTATGGCTAAAAAAACCCAAATAACTGATGAATGTATAGATGCATGGATATTGAACAGGGGATAAATAATAAACATGTGGGTGTGGATGAATGATCAACTGAAAAAAATGGGAGAATTGATGGAAAAGTTTGATGATGATGGATGGATGATTAAATCAACCTATTTTTGTACCTTAACGTGTTAAATAAGGCAATGGAACAGGCAACAAACTATTTTTTTTTCCATTTTCTGTTCCCGTTTTCCCAAATTTCAAGAATTGGATAACAATCAAATCGTATCCATGTTTCCCCTTCCTGTTTAGGAACCCTAAACCAGGCAGCATTTCAAACCCACAAAACAGTGCAGCAGCAATAAAAAAAAATTAAAAAATAAATCTGGCTGTCTCAGTGCAGTCTGTCAGCCAGTCAATCATCAGCAGAGCTGCCTAATTGATGCAAGCAGACGCAGTGTTATTGCAGAGAATGAGCCAGCGTTAGCTCTGGTTTGTTTGTAAGGTTTGTCATATTGCCATCAATACCACATTTGGGGGGCTTCTTACACTGCAGATGTAGCAGCTACACATTAGCCGGTAGCAAAGAATACGCATTACAATTAGCTTTGTAAGGCTGCTGCCTCTTTTAGCCTTGTCAGGTTAGCCCTAGCTAAAACACCTCAGATATTTCCAATTAAATATGCGAGCTAGCCACGTAAACTGTGAGCTAGCTAAGATGGAACCACTCGATAGCATCTCTGAGTCGGTCTGTTTGTGTTTATTACGTTATTACAAGGCCATTGCACACAAACGTACAGTTAAAGCAGGCTAAAAAGGAGCAGCTACTTGGGAGAGGTGATTAGGTGCAGATGTTACTCCCTCGGAAATCACCAGAGCCTCTCAGTAAATGGGTTAGCTAGCAGCAGAAATAACGTCTCCCAACAGGAGACCTGCCGTGACTACAGCGTTACAAAAAAAAAAAAAAAAAAAAAAAAAAACTCCCGCCCGCCAGCCTACATTTTTTTCCCCCAAAAAA